>NW_025317467.1:0-91240 GCF_018873765.1 Telopea speciosissima
ACATTATTGAATCTGATGTTGCAGACTTTGTGACATCTTTTTTTTCTATTGGGGTACTTCCCCCAGGATGTAACCATACCCTTATTTGTATGATTCCTAAGCATGATTTGGCTAGAACCGTGACTGATTTTAGGCCTATTAGCCTTTGCAATGTCTCTTATAAGATCATGGCTAAAATTTTAGCAAATAGGCTTAAGGTTTTCTTCCCACTCTTTATTTCTCCTTTCCAGGCTGCTTTTATTCCTGGTAGACAAATTAATGATAATATTGTGATTGCCAAGGAAATTTTCTGGTTCCTGAATAAGAAAAGACAAGGTAAGACTAGGTTTGTGACCATAAAGCTGGACATGGCCAAAGCCTATGATCGGGTTGAGTGGAAAATGATTGAACAACTCTCTCAGTTCCTAGGTTTCCCTGACCATTGTGTTTTTCTGATCAATTCTCTTATTAAAACTACCTCCTTTTCTATTAAGATTAATGGAAGTCCGTTTGGTTTTTTTTCCCCTTCTAGGGGACTTAGGCAGGGTTGCCCCTTGAGTCCATACCTTTTTCTCTTCACTATGGAAATCCTTTCCCGTATTTTGCAAGCCAGTCATGAAGCGGGACTTTTTAAGGGGATTAGAGTTGCTCGGCAGGCTCCTAAAATTTCTCGCCTACTGTTTGCTGATGACACATTTATTTTTTGTCGAAACACTGAGAAGGATGTTCTTTCTATTAAAGCTGCACTTGAACTCTTTTCTGACTTAACAGGGCAAGAAATCAATTTTTCTAAGAGTGAAATCCATTTTAGTAAAAACACAGCCCTTGAAAGAAAAAGTCTATTTGCTCTATCCTTAAGGTTAGAGAGACGAACCCCTCTTCCCGCTACTTGGGAACAAATCTTTTTCACTCATGCTCTAAGGTTAAGGACCTATCTTCCATCATGCAGCGGGTCCAAAATAAACTGACTACCTGGAAAGCAAACTACCAATCCTATGCTGGACGAAAAGTGTTGATACAATCTGTCCTTGCTTTGATTCCTTCCTTCCAGATGTCTTGCTTTATGTTCCCAAATATATGTTGTGGTAAACTTGATTCTATGTCTTAAATTCTGGAATAATAGGTTGACTACACAGAAACGGGCCCACCTTATTTGTTGGGAAAAGATATGTAGACCAACCTCTCTTGGTGGGCTTGGGCTACGCAAGTCTTCCACTCACAATAAGGCCCTTCTTTTAAAACTTGGTTGGGGACTAATCACTAAAGAGCAGTCACTCTGGGCTCAGGTCTTAAAACAAAGATATTTTCCTAACAAGTCTGTGTTTAACCCCATAACCTTAAAGAAAAAAGGGTCTTGGGTTTGGAACAACATTGCAGCCCTACTCCCCACTCTCAAAGGGATAGTTTGGAAGGAAATTGGGAATGGGATGAACACATTTTGTTGGTATGACCCATGGGTGCCAACAGTACCAAATCACTGTATCCCCCATACCCTCTTGAACAAATTGGTCTGCAAGGTAAGTGAACTTATTTTAAATTCTGCTTGGGATTTCCATTTACTTGCAAATATCTTTGCTCATTGCTTCACGTCTGAGATTTCAAGAGTGTGCATTTCAGACTCTGAGGATCAGTGGAAATGCTCCTTATAAAAAACTGAGACGTTCTCCACTCAACAAGCTGCCTCTTACTTGCATACCAATTTACAGAATAGCCAGCTTCTTTCCAAATGGAGTTTTTTCTGGAAACTTAAACTTCATCCGAAATTTAAGATGTTTTTTTGGCGTGTCTTACATGCAGGTTTACCTGTCAAGGATATTATCTCACAATGGTTGCCAATTGAGCCTACATGTTTTCTCTGTGGTGCTCGTGATTAAACCCAATGGCATCTTTTTATATCTTGTGAATGGACTAAGCGTGTCTGGGCATCTGGGCTCCTCGCCTGAGAACAGAGCACCTTAGCAGCCCCAATATTGCACAGCTCTGTGCCTCCCTCCTCAATTCTAAAGCCCTGGATTTGCATTCTACTTCTTGGTTTTTTTCTATATTTATTCTAACTTGCTACTTTGTATGGGATGTAAGAAACAAAGTATCTCATGGTTTAGCCCCAACTAACCCACATTTGGTTATATTAAATATTAATCGCTGGATGTACTATTTAGATCTCTGCCCTCCCACTTTAAATGCACTCACTATAGTTCACAACCAGGGCACACAATGCACTCCAGTTTTCACCAATTTTCCTAACAACGAAGTAAAATTCTTTGTTCTCTGCTCCGCAGGCCTTTCTGAACCATCATTGGGACTAACTGGATGGGGGTATTGCTTTTTGTTAGATTGCCAGAGTTTTTTAACATCTGTACGAATTTCGTGTTCATCCAACCCAAAGGAGGCTGAGCTGATAGGAATCTTGCAGGGGTGAAAACACGTTGTCAAGGAAGGGATCCATCTAAAAGAGATTTGGATATCTAGTTTTAGCCTTAATAAAATTTTGCAACCTGGACAAAAACCTTGTGTACCTTGGACACTAGTACCTCTTTTTTTTGAACTAGCTGAACTCACCTCTAACTTCTCAAGTGTACCTATCTCTCTCCAGCACAACCAATGGACAACAGCCCTTAGATCTCACATTTTGACATCAATTAGGGCAAATACTCCCTCAAAACCTTTCTTGTATGATGTACAAACGTTTCTATTAATCTAAATTTGACTTTTTCCCATAAAAAAAAAAAAAAAGTAGTCAACCATGTATTTTAAAAAATCACTAGACTCACTAGGTTTGTAGTGACTCGGATGAAAAGGCCGAGTCTTATTTGACTCGGACGATTCGTGACCTAGCCTAGTCATTTTTCAATCTGATTGAGTCTACATGACTCTTGACCAGGTTTTGCAGAATTTTGACTCGACTCGGGTGACTCGCCCTAGTCAAAATTTGGTTTTCCAACTATGACTACAAAAGTGGTCCACGTAATTTACTAAAAAATAAATAAATAAGGAAATGGAAAATTGCTCTTATTTATCGATTATTTATGGGAGAAAGGTGTGCATATGACCGTGGAGTGCAGACCCTTCATGGACCTCTCTCCTTAGTGAGGTTGACTCTTCTTTATAAAGATGGATCCCCATAGAAACGCATCATTATTGTCTACAGTTCCTGACCGGTGCGGTTCTCTAGTGCCTCTCACAAGAGGGGGGTGGGACCATAGTTAGTAAATACTCGTATTATACGTGTATCCGAACGTATGAATGAAAAAAACTCCGTTCTGTGTATAATACTTTAGAGTCGGTAAAATACACGCATTTTAAGAGTCGACGTATAATACTCGAATGAAATGCGTATAATACTTTTACATATATATATATATTAAAAAAAAAACTAAAAACTATCTTAGCCATTAAACCAATTCTAATACTAATCGTTAGATTAAAAAAAAAGCCTAAAATCTACCACGGACCAAACCCTCGTCTTTTCTCCAGTGGTTGGTTCCCCTTCTCCATTCCTCTGTGTCTCTTCTTCTTCTTCTTGCGTTCTACCGGCGATTGCAGCGGTGCTTCTTGCGTTCGTCAAGTCGACGATTGTAGCGGCAATTCCTTAAGGTATTTTCTTGATTAGCTCATAGTGTTTTAGAACCTTTGTCTTTTGATTTAGTTTTTTAAAATTTAATTTATGCTCTTCTCTTCTATTCTCTAAGCTTCAGAAGAAGAAAAGGACTATTTGTTTTGTTTTGTTTTATTTTCAAACTTGTAGTTTCTAGTTTTCTAACTTGGTCATAAGCTGTTGTAGTCTGATAGATGGAGAAGAATTTTTTTTCTTGACTTATTTTTTCATTTATTTTTGTTTGTTATAGACAATATTTTCTACACTTCATGATCACACGGTGTGATTCACACCACAGCCCTTTTTAATTTCCAAATGTAAAAGAGTAAATTAAGAAATGGAAAAAAAAAATGTAATTGTTTCATGTCTGTGTTTTTGTGCTTATAACATGAAAGTAATAAGATGGTGATAGTGATGGTAGAGGTGATGGTGGTGGTGGTGTCTCTATAGCAATGGTAACGGTGGTTCATGACCTATTGTTTCTTCAGACAACCATCACTTTTCCGTACTTGGGGGTTGTTTGCCCACCTCATCCTCTTTTCTTTTTCCTCTTCATTTTTATAAAAGTTCTTCTTAATTGTAAGTAGTAAATTTTATCAGTTTTTGCGTGATTTGTTAATAACCATCTATCTCCCTTTACCTCATACCCATTTAGCCACTTCTTCCTTCCCTTCACACGAGACCTCTCCTTAGCTCTTCTTCCATTTGTCATCGGTTGCCAACCAACAGCTCCCTCTCTCTCTCTAATATCTATTGCTTTAATAGGGATATAAGCAATATTCATTTCAATCATCCCTTTTGATTGGTCATTTTAAGCCCTACAATAAAGAATGTAATGAATCTAGGCTTGTTATCCAACAGATGTTACACCTGGTTCCTGTATTCCTGCATAAATTAAAATAGGATAATTAAATTTTGACAAATAAGTAAACTTAGATAGACAAATCTCATCTGCTGTTCTTAAGTTTACAACTTGGGATGCAATAGAGGGTGGGAATATATCCAAATCCTTGATCCACGATTCAGTTTGTTTTAAAACCCATATAGGCTCCGGTTTTCTAGCCCAATCACCACTTTGTTTCTAGCAGCCCAAATAAAATAAAACTTAATATTCTGCACATGATTCCTTGGCAATCATATTAGATTTGATAGGTTGAATCAAATTGCTATTTGGCCTCTATTTCTTAACTGGTTCCTTGGGCATGTGGTAGGGTCTTTAGGAGCCTTAATTTTTTATTTGATCTTAATAATTTGTTCTTGATTGTTTAATTCAAGCTTCTTAGATTGGTTTTTGAAGTGGCCAAGTGGGTGTTGTGTTCAAGTGGGAATTCAAAGATTTTCTCTAAGCTCCTGAGTGTTTGGGGGTGGTATTTTTCCTCGCTCGCAAGTGCACTGTACAATCCTTTCTAAGCATAACATATGATAATAGATTACAAACATATATAAACCAAAAGATTTCCTCCTTCATAACCGATGTGGGACTATAGTCCCACACCATTATTTAAAAAATTCCAACAGGTATCTTGTATCAAATTTTATTTTAAGAAGCTTTTTGATTCTTTTGAATATTGGAACCTTAATTAATTTTTGTTGACCTATATATACAAAGGTAAAAAGACCAGATTTTAAAGCATGACCTCAGTGATATAGGTTGGATACTTGAATGCACATATATTTTCTTGTTCCAGTAGTTTTTTCATGCATTTATGTCTATACTTGTGCCTGTTTCTTGGAGCATCTTGACTTAATAGACGTGTAAGTTACATTGAAGGCTATATTTATAAGCCACATAAGAGTAGAAGAAATCAATTCCAGTCCTATGATAGAGATGCTTATCCTATCTAGATTGCCTTTCAATAGAGAGTTTCTTTCTTGTTTGTCAATAGGTGTCATGTGGAAGTAGCTAGAGGTTACTTCTTCCCCTTGTTTATGTCGTTCAAGGTATGGATTTAGCTAAGTTTGGATGTGAGCTGACAGGAAAATATTAATGCATCAGGGGTTGGTACTTTCATCGATTTTAAATATTTTATCATGAATCATGATAGATAAAAGAGAAGAAGAAGCTTACCTTGAATCTGCAAAACTCATAGTTTCTTGTCATGATTTATCTTATAAATACTAAAACCCCAACAATCCTTCTTTAAATGGAAAAAAGAGAAGTGGATGAAGGGGTATTAAACAAGAAGGATTAATCATTGGAAGGTAATAGATGGTGGATTTCAACATGTGAAGCATTAACAGACTCCCCTAATAGAATAGGGGGGATCTACATGCCTCTTGCATGTATTGGAATCTCCCATGTCAACCCATTTGGCACACAGGAGATCGAGAGTGCCGCACGGTTTATATATAAGGGGGTCTTGTCTAGTGTCCATGTGGTTTGGGAGGAGAGTGAGAGTACAGCTTTTTTTTTCTCATAAATCAATGGGTAAAGAAAAAAGGAAATTATTTCTGCAATGACTATCTTTAGCTTAATTTAATTTCTTCGTTTGAAGCAATAAACTTTGATCCTATTGAACCCCGATCTAAAGCAATAATAATTATTAGTTTGGTATTGGTTTTGGTTCTTAGAAGTTAGAAACCACTAATAGATTGAAACTAACCCGTCTAAACGATTGAAATCAACCATTTGGACTGATTGAAACCAACCATTTAGACCGGTAAAGACCAATAAAAGGAACCAATAGTGGACCGTAAAAGAGCATTAAAAGAAACCGAAAGCAGACCGATAAAAGACCATGAAAAGGAACCAATGATGGACTGAAATCGTTTGGCTCGATAGCGCTATCAGTTTCATGTTTTGTTTTTTTTTTTTATCGGTCCGGTTTTGATCTCACCTGTTAGATGCAACAAATACAATCAACCAAACCGACTGATTTCTCACCCTTAAAAGAAAATAGTATTGAAAAAGAAGAAGCATCTTCCGAGGTTAAAAATATTCATTCATGTACAGCTGAGAGAACTTTTGGACAAGTGTGTGTCCATCAAACCCGGTTCGGTCCGGTTCAACCCGGTTCACCTTTGTATTGAACATTTATACAGTTTAGTTTAATATTGTCACATGCGATATAAACTTTTTGAGCATTATGTGTCCGTAAGTTATACTTAAAATGGTAGTCATGACTAGGGTTTGGGTCAGGCACCCTTATCATATGGTCGTCGCATTGGGTATGCCTAGACATGTGATGTCGAGAGTGCGAATGCGAGTGCTCACATGTTTGATGTGTGCATTGACGAAGAATCTACTTTGTCGATTCCCTCATGTATTCGCCCGGATGTAGGAAGGGATAGACATGTGTCACGACACAATACTGAGGGAACCTGTCAGCTTGCAAAGTGTGATCGCATTCTTTGGTTCATCAATGACTGAGACTCAAGCGAGTCAAAGCCGGTGTTTTGGGAATGCGTGAACACTTTGTGAGTGAAGGAGTTATCCAACACGGTCACCACTGCTCGCTTGGGGAACACCAAGATAGAGACTGTCTGTGCATGGTCGGATCAGAATCTGGATCCAGTGCCATTTTGGAAATGGTTTTGCAAAAATCTATTTTACATAAAATGATACATTATTTATAATTATTTGAACAAAGTATTTTATCGAGTTTTGCGGGACCCGATCAGAAGCACAGACGCTCGTAAATGGACATGTACTATGGATTGGTGTTTGGCAGTACATGTGTACATGCTCTAGATTCCATAATGATGGTGTTGATTAGTGGGGGGGTTGTATATGATAAATTGTTATCATATAGGGAGTTATTTGGAATTTGCTAATTTAATTGGCTCTTTATTTAATTAATGGATTTGGTGCTAGTTGTAATTATCCATTAATAATTAAATAAAGAATCTAATTAATACTTTTCCTATTAGATTCTGCTTCTTCACCTATGTAGCACTTTGAGTTTAAACAGAACTGTCAGACTGAGAGAGAGAGAGTCAGACTCTCACTAGGGCTCTATTAAATCTATCTAGGATTTAATTAAACCCTATTATTATAAATAAGGGACTAACACGCAGGAGGGAGAGGAAGCTTTCCACGTTTTTAAGCAGTCACTCTCTCTCCTGCGTTTTTGGTTTCTCTCTCTCCCTCTTGTGTTCTCTCTTATTCTTCTTGCTTCTCTCACCTGTGTTTGAGAGTTAGGGTTTGTGAAACCCTAGATCTGTGCTGAGGAGTTTGAGGGCATCTGGGATTGGCGTGTAGAACCTTGGTAGCACCATTGGAGGTTCAGATCTGTTTGCTTGGAACGCTCACTGGAGGAAGAACCATTGTCTATTGGAGGAGCAACACTTGAGGCTCACCAGGGTAGCAGTTCTTTATTAATTCATTCAATTTATTGATTATTAATATTTATGGGATGCGAAAGAAACTCGAATCGATTTAATTCCGCTGCGCATTCAAGTATGGGATGGATCCCTCTTGCCATGTGATGGACTAGAGATGAATTTCTCCGTCCCTATTGTGATAATTAATTTTATGGGACGTAATAGGAAAGGAGAAGCCCTAATAGGGATGCACCAGGGTTCTCATGGGCGACCATGAAAAACCCTAAAATTTAATGGGACACCATGGGATAACCCAGGGCATGCAAAACCCTAATTTTGTTTGACCAACAGTGTGGTATCAAAGCCACCTTTCCCTCCCATGAATATTGAATAATTAATAGTTTAATATGATTTTCATGGGTGGGATGCAAGTTGCACATGAGCGGTTAAATTATGGTTGTTGTAACAACCTTTCCATGTGCACATGGGTAGTTACAAGGTTGTTAGTGTAACAACCTACCCATGTGATGATGGATTTGGTTGCAATTTGTTATTTGCAATTATTGAAACATGTATCCATGTATGTTATAATCATTAATTTTTATTTAAATATTTTTTTATCATGATTTTATGTGGGGGTGGCGGGGGGCGCACTCTGCCAAGCCTCTTCGCACGCCTTCCCCCTTGTTCTTGCCCATGTGCATGGCCCATATAGGGGCTGCTACCTGCAAGCAACAAGCTTGCGGCCTGCAGGCTACTGTCCGTGGGCCTTGGGCCTAAAGGCTGCGTAGGGAGTGCCTGTAGCCTACGTATGTAGGCTGCATGCACCCCCTTGTTTTCCCTCCAGTTTAACATTAACAAAAAAAAAAAAAAAAAAATAGAATTTTTATTCATTTGTTTTGTTTTTGGAGGAAGAAGATGGGTGAAGGGATTCTTTCCTCCACCCACTTGTGATTAAAATTATGATTTTAATTTTATGGGCTTGGATACATGTTATCACATGTGATGTGGTGGTTCAATGATTGAAGGAATCCATGTAATTTTTATTAGTTTACTTGCTTTAATGCCCATGCATGAAATTATATTATGATGTGATTATGGGAATGGCATTCTAATAAATGGATGGATTGTTTATGTATGTGATACATGGGGTTATGGGTGGATGTGATGCTTCTCTCTCTTTCTCTCTCTCCCCCTATCTTTTTTATAAATGAATGTACTCCACCCCATGGGCAGCCCAAATGGTGGGTTGGTTTCTCCATGCGGGGTTTTTTTATTATTATGGAAAAGAAAGTGTATAGAATTTTTTCTAGGTTTCTATTGTAATTTTAGAGGAGTTAGGACTCCATGGGCATGTTGATGGTGATCCACATGTGGCGCTCAAAGCTTATGAAGATGCAAGTCACCTACATTGAAGACGTGATCGGGCAGAGGAGATGATTGAGGCGTGGCATCCATGGCATGACAAATGTACCCATAGTAATTAGTTTTATTTTTGTTGAGAGGGTTCTTTAATTACTTCTGATAAAAATGCCGCCATCCCATAATCATTTTTTAATTAATGTTGATTAATTATGTTATTTTATTCCATCCATGATATGTATGTGAGAGTTGCTTAATCCCTCTTTAATCATAATACATGTATGATATGGACTAGTCTTAATCGGTAGACATGTCCATGACCTCCTTTTAAAGATAAATGTAGAGATTGTGTGATATGCCCCGCATACGTCGACAGGACATTGCCAGGACCACTGTCACATGATTATCTATATTTACCTCTATCTAGATAGGTTAGGGTATGGATAGTGAGAGGACACTACGACAGTGAGTCATCTTTCATGATTCCATGATTCTAACTAATGCAATAGGTAAGTACATGACTTGGGTGTATGTCAGCCGACAGGATCTGGACATGGCACCCAGGTGACCGAAAACATTGGAAACCCATGAGGCGGACAGCTTAGTCCACACTACCATGGTGTGTATAATGACTCCCGACAGGATAAGTTATGCATACAAGGGTTATAGGTATCCAATTCATCTTTTGGGTTATGAGGGAAACCCAAATCATTAAAGACCATTGATGTGTGTATGCTCAATTTTAATTTCAATGGTTGTTAATTAGCATGTGATTTTTACTTGTACATGTATAGATTATTATACGATGGCTGCCATTAATTCAAAGCTTTTGACACTCATTAGTGAATACAAACTTAATGGTATAAACTATGTCGATTGGTACCGGAGCATTAAGTTGCTTTTGACTGCTGAAGGACTGTACATAGTTCTAGATGAACAAGTTCCTCCTCAACCCCACCCGAACGATTTTGAGACAAATGAAGAGATGCAGGAGTTCCTCATGAGGGATTCCAAGGCATCACTCTATATCCTAGGATTGTTGAAAAAGTCAATTGTAGACTCGATCAAGGATATACGCACTGCTGGGGGTAAAATGGATAAGCTTGCTGAATTGTTCAATAGGTAGTTGACACATGCACATTCTGATGCGGTGAGTCAAATCCATAATTCCAAGATGTCCCAGGGGACTCTAATGATGGATCATATAATGAAAATGATCAATCTGTTTGAAAAACTGGAATCCATGGGGACTGATTTTAGCCTGCGATACAAGACTGATG
The DNA here is from genome assembly GCF_018873765.1 of Telopea speciosissima. Taxonomy (NCBI): domain Eukaryota; kingdom Viridiplantae; phylum Streptophyta; class Magnoliopsida; order Proteales; family Proteaceae; genus Telopea; species Telopea speciosissima. Next base: position 10,480 of record NW_025317467.1, read on the forward strand.
TGATCTTAGCGTCACTTACTTCTGCCTATGTACCTTTTAGGATGTCCTACAAGATGTATGAGAAGGAGATGGAGCTCACCGAGCTTGCTAATGCACTGGTAGAGGCTGAAGCGTCCTTGAAAAAGCACAAGGCTGAGGTCAATGCAACTGAGGCAAAACCTTCTTCAAATGGGAAGAAGAAGAAAAAGGGGAGTAAAGGTTAGACCCTGAAAGCCAAGGGTGGGAAGTCTGGCAATAAAGGCAAAGGCAAGTGCTTCTATTACAAGAAGGAGGCTCCTTTGGAAAAGAAAGCTGTCATGCTTACGCAGCTCTTTGTGAAAGACAAGAAAGGATGAAACAAAGGCTGCTAAAGAAGGTACATGTGATGTTCACGTTCTTTATGAGTCTAATTTATCTTTTGAACCGACCAATTGTTGGTTGGTGGATAGTGGTTCCACTGTTCACATTTGCAATGATTTGCAGAGGTTCAAGGAGACAAGGAACCTGAAAAGAAATGAGGTGCGTCTTCGGATGGGCACTGGAGCTAAGACCATGACAATGACTGTGGGAACTTTTATTTTGAATTTTTGTTCTGCTTGTTTAGTTTTAAAGGATTGCTATTATGTACCCTCTTTTAAGGGGAAGATTACTTCAGTTTCAAAACTTGTTTTGAACGGGTATAGCTTTTCTTTTAATACTAAGTTAATTATTCGTTTTAATAATTTTTTTGTGGCATCCGATTATATGCAAAGTGGTTTGTATTTTCCAGAATGCCCTGTTAGAACAAATGTTGTTTCAAATGTTGATTTGAAACGGAAAGCAGCTCCAGTGAACTCAACATACCTGTGGCATCTAAGATTAGGTCACATCAATGTGGACCGAATCAGTAGATTAGTGAGGGATGGACCCTTAGAGAGTTTGAGGGTGGAACCATTCCCCACATGTGAGTCATGCCTTCAGGGCTAAATGACCAAGAAACCCTTTAGCAATAAAGGTGCTCGAGCCACAGATCTGTTAGAGTTGATACATACTGACATGTGTGGACCCATAAACATACAAGCAAGATATGGGTATGAGTACTTTATTACATTCACCGATGATTACTCAAGATATGGTTACATATACTTGATGCGTAGGAAATCGAAAGCCTTTGATAAATTCAAAGAATTCCAAGCCGAGGTCGAAAGACAGCTCGATAAACGTGTTAAGTCCTTACGATCAGATCGTGGAGGGGAGTATCTATCGGATGAGTTTAAAGATCATCTCATATCCCAAGGGATAGTTAGTCAGCTAACTAATCCAGGCACACCACAACAAAATGGTGTATCCGAATGACGCAATCGAACCCTATTGGATATGGTCCGGACGATGCTCACTTATAGTGAGCTGCCTCTTTCTTTCTAGGGGTACGCTTTAAAGACGACGATATATATCATGAATAGGGTTCCATCTAAGTCTGTAGCCAAAACACCCTTTGAGTTGTGGAAAGGGCGAAAGCCCAGTATTCAACACCTTAGGGTATGGGGTTGCATAGCACATGTGCGAAAGCAACAGACAGACAAGTTGGAATCCAGGACTTCGAGATGCTATTTCTTAAGCTACCCCAAAGGCACGATAGGCTACTATTTCTATGACTGGGTTGACCAAAAGGTCATTGTAAGCAAACACGTCACATTTCTGGAGGAAGAAATGATGACCCAGAGGTCCGAACCAGTAGTCATTAAGGAGTTATTAGATGGCTCAGAAACGTCACTTCCTGAAGTGAGACCAATTGACATATCCACTGAAACACCAACACCTGAAGAACCTCGACGCAGTGGGAGGACTATTAGACCACCCACCAGGCTTACTCTTCTAACCGAAGAGGAAACAGTGGAAGAGTTCTACATGGTATCGGTTGAATCGGATGATGATCCGATGACATACTCTGAGGCTCTAAAGGATGTTGATGCCACTAGGTGGCTGGAAGCAATGCGCTCCAAAATCGATTCTATGCATTCCAACAAGGTCTGGACTCTAGTTGATCCACCACTTGGCGTCAAGCCGATTGGATGTAAATGGATCTTCAAGAGGAAGAAGGGTGCAGATGGAAAGGTCGAGAGATTCAAAGCAAGACTGGTGGCAAAGGATTATACCTAGAAAAAGGGTATAGACTATGAGGAAACCTTTTCACCAGTAGCGAAGATGAAATCCATCAAGATTTTATTCGCTATTGCCGCACACTTTGATTATGAGATCTGGTAGATGGATGTGCAGACTGCATTTCTAAATGGGTTCCTTTAAGAGGAAATCTACATGGAATAGCCAGAGGGGTTCTCTTCCTTGGAGGAAGAAAGAAAGGTGTGCAAATTGCAGAGGTCCATTTATGGGCTGAAGTAGGCTTCCAGGAGCTGGAACACCAGGTTTGATCAATCAATCAAATCATTTGGTTTTGATCAAAACATGGATGAACCATGCATTTACAAGAAGATCAGTGGGAGGGCAGTATGTTTTCTTGTTTTATACGTAGATGACATATTGTTGATTGGTAACGATGTAGGTTTTCTTTTGTCAGTAAAACAGTGGTTATCCACAACGTTTTCAATGATAGACCTTGGTGAAGCTAGCTATATCCTTGGGATCAAACTCGTAAGAGATCGCCAGAAAAAAATGCTAGGCTTGTCACAGGCTACCTATATAGACAAAGTCTTGGCCAGATTTAGTATGGAGAACTCCAAGAGAGGAAGTGTTCCCTTCAGACATGGAGTCAGTCTCTCCAGATCTCAATGTCCTCACTCTAGACAAACATTGAAGAAATGAAGAGGATTCCCTATGCCTCAGCAGTAGGGAGTCTTATGTACGCTATGTTGTGTACGAGGCCGGATATTTGCTATGCAGTAGGTATGGTAAGTCGTTATCAATCTAACCCTGGACGCGAGCATTGGAGTGCTGTCAAGAATATCCTCAAGTACCTGAGAAGGACTAAGGAATATTTCTTGGTTTTTGGATCTGATCAGTTGTCAGTATTGGGATACACAGATTCAGATTTCCAAACTGACAAGGATGACAGAAAATCCAAGTCCGGGATGGTATATCTAATGGGTGGAGGTGCCATTGTATGGCGGAGTGTGAAACAAAAGTCTATAGCCGATTCTACTATCGAAGCAGAATACCTTGCAGCTTGTGATGCAGCAAAAGAAGGTGTTTGGCTGAGGAAATTCCTATCTGATTTGGAGGTAGTCCCTGATCTTGTCAAGGGCTCTATTCCCCTGTTATGTGACAACAGAGGGGCCATTGCACAAGCTAAGGAGCCTAGGGCTCATCAGAGGAACAAGCACGTGTAGCGGAAGTATCACCTCATCAGAGAGATTATTCAGCAGGGTGACGTGAGTATCTCCAAAGTGGACACAACTGAAAATGTGTCTGATGCCATGACAAAGGGTTTGTCACTAGGTGTGTTTGAGAAACACATGGAGGGCATGGGTTTAAAATGTATAGGGAATTGGCTTTGATGTAAAAGTGGGAGATTGTTGAACAAGTGTGTGTCCATCAAACCCGGTTCGGTCCGGTTCAACCCGGTTCACCTTTGTATTGAACATTTATACATTTTAGTTTAATATTGTCACATGCGATATAAACTTTTTGAGCATTATGTGTCCGTAAGTTATACTTAAAATGGTAGTCACGACTAGGGTTTGGGCTGGGCACCCTTATCATATGGTCGTCGCATTGGGTATGCCTAGACATGTGATGTCGAGTGCGAATGAGAATGCTCACATGTTTGATGTGTGCATTGGCGAAGAATCTACTTTGTCGATTCCCTCTTGTATTCTTGCCCGGATGTAGGAAGGGATAGACATGTGTCATCGACACCTGTACTGAGGGAACCCTGTCGCTGCAAAGTGTGATCGCATTCTTTGGTTCATCAATGGCGAGACTCAAGCGAGTCAAAGCCGGTGTTGATGGGAATACGTGAACACTTTGTGAGTGAAGGAGTTATCCAACACGATCACCACTGCCCGATTGTGGAACACCTAGATAGAGACTGTCTGTGCATGGTCGGATCGGAATCTGGATCCAGTGCCGTTTTGGAAATGGTTTTGCAAAAATCTATTTTACATAAAATGATACATTATTTATAATTATTTGAACAAAGTATTTTATAAAATTTTGCGGGACCCGATCGGATGCACAGACGCTCGTATATGGACTTGTACCATGGATTGGGGTTTGGCAGTACATGTGTACATGTCCTAGATTCCATAATGATGGTGTTGATTAGTGGGGGGTTGTATATGATAAATTGTTGTCATATAGGGAGTTATTTGAAATTTGCTAATTTAATTGGCTCTTTATTTAATTAATGGATTTGGTGCTAATTGTAATTATCCATTAATAATTAAATAAAGAATCTAAGTAATACTTTTCCTATTAGATTTTGCTTCTTCACTGTGTAGCACTTTGAGTTTAAAGTGAACTGGGCGAGAGAGAGAGAGTCGGACTCTCACTAGGGCTCTATTAAATCTATCTAGGATTTAATTAAACCCTATTATTATAAATAGGGGACCAACACGCAGGAGGGAGAGGAAGCTCTCCACATTTTTGAGCAAACACTCTCTCTCATACATTTTTGGTTTCTCTCTCTCCCTCTTGTGTTCTCTTCTTCTTCTTGCTTCTCTCACCTGTGTTTGAGAGTTAGGGTTTGTGAAACCCTAGATCTATGCTGAGGAGTTTGAAGGCATCTGGGATTGGCGTGTAAAACCTTGGTAGCACCATTGGAGGTTCAGATCTGTTTGTTTGGAGCGCTCACTGGAGGAAGAACCATTGTCTATTGGAGGAGCAACACTTGAGGCTCACCAGGTTAGCAGTTCTTTATTAATTCCTTCAGTTTATTGATTATTAATATTTATGGGATGCGAAAGAAACTCGAATCAATTTAATTCCGCTGCACATTCGAGTATGGGATGGATCCCTCTTGTCAGGTGATGGACTAGAGATGAATTTCTCCGTCCCTATTGTGATAATTAATTTTATGGGACGCAATAGGGAAGGAGAAACCCTAATAAGGATGCACCAGGGTTCCCATGGGCAACCATGGGAAACCCTAAAATTTAATGGGACACCCATAGGACACCATGGGATAACCCAGGGCTTGCCCATGGGAACCCTAAAATTTAATGGGACACCCATAGGATACCATGGGATAACCCAGGGCGTGCAAAACCCTAATTTTGTAGTATATTGGTTCCCCTAGGGAACCATGGCTTGATCCCTGGACCGTTGTTTGACCAACAAGAACATACAAGGGGTGCTTTCAAAGTTTGCAATAAGTATTTTCTTTTCCACTCCAAAATGGTGCAAGTGATCACTTATAACCTTTTGGTAATGGTAGGTTAACCTCCCCTCACATGCCCCAATCTACCTAAAGTTGGGTGAACCAGAATGTAATAAAAATAATAATAATAGAATTCAAAGTGAAAAATAAAAAGAAAGTTGAAAAGAAAGAGAAAAGTCCCAACTTGACAACTTGTATTGACAAATTGAATGTCATAAAAAAAAAAAATACAAAAAAAAAAAAAAAGACAAATTGGGGAATGTATGGCCTTAGAAGTGATCCGAATGCCAGACTAGCCAACATCAAACTGTCTTATCTAAACAATGACTCAAACTTCCAAAATTCTATCGGGTTAGGCACAAAGATGCACCAACATCAAATGGGATGGGATGCTCTTTGAAAAGAATGACAAAAGTTTCATGTTCAAATCCAACCAAATGCCAATGTCGGGTTAAAATGATCTTAAATGGGATTTCATAAAATGGATACTTCTTTCATGGTAAAGGAGACTAGATTTAATGGAGATGGTTTAAATGGAATTATTATCCTCTAGGGAATTGGAGAGGATAATTTTCCATTTAAATGATGGTTTCTAACAACAAATTCCGGAAGTTGTTGGGCGCACTCCTCTATAGCATTACACAGTGTGTAGTGCACATTCAACGGCCTTGTGTGCTTGGGCATGCAACCCAACATCATCCTGCCTGTGTGTTGTGTTGCCTGCCCAAGCACACACGGCCTTCGGATGGTGCACTTTGAATCCGAAAAACACAAGGACAAGATTACTATAATGGGTAAATCAAAAAGAATAAAACGAGGATAAGGATGAATCCGGATCTGGATCCCTTGTGGCACGGTGTATGGGGCTGCGTGCCCGGGGCAGCAGGGCCGTCCGATGGTGTCCCGGACGCCCTGCCGCACCACAGAGGAGCCTTATCCGGCATTGTCGAGGAAGATAACCACGTGATTGCAGTAGAAAATTACTTTGAAGCTAATGAGGCTCTACGAAATTAGAGCAGGGTTCCATGAGTTACCTATAGGACGTCTGAGATCTCACTCAACTCCAACGAGAATCAATCGCAAGCAAGAAATGTCGACGAGCCAATCGATCAATACGACTTTTCTAAAATATCTTCTCTCTCCCCTGCTCGATGTTTTTTCTCCCCATTCCTGAAATCCCTCCTCTTCTCCTCTCTGCTTTCTCTCACTCTGTCGATCTCAACCCCCCTCTGAACTGAAAAAACTGTCAAACCTATCAGCTCTCCTCTGCCTTTTTTCCAAAAGTAGAAAAACCTAATCTCTGGGCTCTTCGGAGGACGTCCGATAAGAAGAAAAAGAAGAAGATGGTGAACTGGTTAATAAGAAAACTCAGGATTCCGCGCGGGATGGTGGGAGCGGGAGTTTATTACTTATTACTCACTGATTATTAAGTTTTCCTTTCCTTCGTTTTATTTGTCCATTTGTATTCCTGGTATGCCTTATTGGTTTCATAAATTACTTTTTAAGGTACAGTTTATTTTCCACATGTTTTCACTATTTTGTGCTTCATAAAGCATTAGCCTTTTTCCCCCTTTATTTTTTATTTTTTTTTTGCAAATTCTCCTTTTATTTCAAAATCCACTTTGAACCAGTGGGAGGTTGAAAATTCCATCTTACCTTTGGTGAAATGAAGAATGATTATGGGAGAAAAAACGCTAACCGGTGCTATGTGTGGACGTGTACCAACGCCCAGACACAGCTTGGCGCAAAAAGACCGCCACACACCCCTAGAAAGGTTGAAAGGTCCAAGGGTGCGGTGGTCTTTTTGCACCAAGTTGTGTTTAGGCGCAAGTACACATCCACATATAGCACCGGTTAGCGTTGCTTTTCCCAATTATTATTTAGGAAAAAGAAGGGTCGCCTTGACACACAAGAATGGCAAAATGACTGCCCCCATCCTTCCTCCTATGAAATGAAAAATCTCACCCCTGTTGGATGCTCTCGCACACATTCTCATTGGCCTTTGTTGCTGGTGCATGGCCACACAGCCTGACAGTGATTTTCTTTTGTTTTAAAGGTTCAAAAAAAAAAAAAAAAGAATCACAATCTCTTGAATTGGTTAGGGATCGATCACCATTTATCGAGGCTTTCATTCAAAGCTTATAACACATCTCCATCTGACCTTCCAATACCAGGTGGGTGTCTAATTCTATACACTAGAATTGGCCAAAATATACCTTAACCCTAGAAATTTAGTATGCAATGACTAAAATCGAGATCGGCCTCTCTATTTAATGTTATGACAAAGTTTGTTAATCTTTCTTCTTTTTTCAATTTTTTAAATTTTAAATAAGGAAAAGAATCTTTGCCAAACGGAATGCAACCTACACCCAAACATAAGACCATGTGAAATGACTATCCTACCCCTTGAAATGAAAAATCCTACTCCTATTGATACCCATGCGCACAATTTCATTGACCACCATTTTTGTAGGGGCCACACAGCCTGGCAGCGATCTTCTGCCCTATAACTATGAGTACACATAGAAGATCAAAGCTTAATTGTAACACCACATTTCAATATTCTCCTCAAGTCTCCCTGATGTTTGGTGACACAATCTCAATTCCATGATCACCTTAGTTCTTCTGTCATTAACTACTCGTTTACCTTCCTTCCCTTTGCCCCCATAGAATCAGTATATAAGGGGCGAGTACATAATGTCCCCAATGCAACCTCCATGGTGATGCTTTGAGGTCTAGGAATACTGTCATAACAGCTCCTTTCAGTCCCTATCAACCATGTTAATGAGGTCAGAGATTCATTTACACTGATTAGAGAGAGTGGTTAATTTAACATTATACAATCCAAAATATAGGGTAATCACCTGCAAGATATAGAAAACTTGTCATTCAAAGGTAAGAAACTAACAACACAAGGGGGAGGAGCCTTTATCCAATTCTCCTCCAGGGTAAAGAAGTTGCATTGGCAGAATGAACAAATTCTTGAAACAAAGTGAATTACAATGGTAACCCTTGTATAGGGTCCTGAGCAAGGTTCACATAAATGCAACCAACAAGAAGACCAACCTCAGCCAATTAGGATTGTGATTCAGCCACAAACGACCGGATTCAGCCTGAACCCTAAAACCCTTTCTAGATTAGCCATTTTGGATCAGCAGGATTTAGGATCAGGCTCATCCACCTACTTACCACAAGGCAGGGTTACTAGCAATTCCAAATGTTGGATAAGGACAACAAATTCTTTAATTCAACTAAAATCCCCTAAAATCTAAAGCCTCATATATTAAGTCTAATAAGTTGATCTTAATCATCTAACAGTTTGCAAGGTAATTCAATTATTTCTTGCCTAGTGTTTTATCCAGTTAGGAACCTCTTCCACTACGAATGATCCGATTGCTAAAAATGCTCTGGGTGATAAAAATATCTGATTTTCTACCCAATCCTTACTATAAACCATAATTATTTTATGAGACAGCACTTAATTCAATTAAAATGATCAAAATATCACAAGCTATAAGTTAATAATAAAAAGATCACTAAAGCAGGAAAAATAACCCACTCAATAACTAGGGGGGGAGGTAAGTGAGGAAACAAAAAAGATAAAACAGATAACCAAATGAGCACCATCAAGTTTGTATTAGTATTATTATTGTTTTCCATTGCTACATTCTTACACTGGATGAGACAAATGAATGCTGTAAGGCAACTTGATAAATTAATTAATGCCACCTCAAATATTAAAATTCCTGTCTCACCACTTTTTGTTGGCAAAGGGATTGAGATAGAATGGCAGCCAGAGCTTGCATCTAATTAGCAGGTTTCCTTTTTATTCCAAGAATGGATGCCCTTTTAAATCTGGGCCCACCTGTCCGCCATTTCTTAAACGCTGCCATTGAAGATCGGGCTGCTTCATACACTGCAAAAGGCACAACAATGATTTCAATGGTTCACTAATAATTCATTGTGAAGAGAAAAAGAAAAAGAAAAAGAAGAAACAATCAAACATGTTGAAATCTCACAATGAGTTTCTTCTTTTGTAAGAAGAGTCAAAAACTTGGGAGCTACCGCAAATGCTGCACTGTGAGCCTTGCTCAAAACTTCCTTATACCTACTGGAGAATGTATACAAGAGGAAGGACCCAATGGTTCGATCACCAACCCTAACCATTACAAAAGAATTTCTTCAGAATCAGCCCTTCACTTGCAGCAATACTATCATAGGAAATATTGAATTGAACAATGAAGTAATTATTTGAATTAATCTCAACTCAACTATGCCTTATTCCAACTGAAAAGGGTCAACCACATGAATCCTGTTTCACCACTCAACTCTATTCAGGGTAAAGTTTAAATTAGCCTATGAAAAAGAAATAACTTGAGGGAGAGTGAACTATTCAGGCATGCCATAGGACAAAGCACTATCCACAAACATGCATTTAGTAATTCCAGTCTCCAGCCAAAATGCTCATAAAATAATGCATGTCCAGAAGATTTAGAGATGTGAAAACAGAAGTCATGCTCATGTACAATCAAAGCAAAAAAACTATATTCCTCATCTGGCATCACCTTTTTATGTACTTAAGAGAGACTCAATGGTCAAGAGGCAACTTTTCTGAATAGTAAAGCACTTGTTTGACCAACTGTTCAACACCCATCAACCCTTCCATAATACGAGAAAAAGAAGAAAAAATATCCTTCCTAAAGCATGCCTTTAAAGTATGTACCTTCAAAGTAAACTAATTAAATGAAAGTTGATATCCTTAATCAACCTAAAATACCAGAATCCACACCATAACCCACATTAAGAGGAAATTTAGAACAAAACAATGCAACGATGCTGATGTCTTTTTATGAATCAATTAATCCAATTAGTGACTGAGGTTATGTACAGTGAGTGTGATGTGTTTTGAAATGTGCTCCAGCTTCTCTCTCCTCCCCTCCCCCCCCCCAATTGTGGTTTATTCTTTCCCTCTTCTCTCTCCAATTCCCTCTCTATCAAATCCCCTTCATTATCCTCTGTTCAGACTCAATATTCCATTGTTGCAGCAAAGACCGCCAGACCATCTCTTACAATTAACAATATAGTTCTTCTTTTCGATCACTTCTATCCATTCTCTTCTATTTGCGTTTTCCTTATTCTCTACTCCAGCCCTGATGAGAACATATCCTTCTCCCTCTGTTTCTGATATGCTCTTTCTATTCCTTCAGATCTGATATCTAATCTAATCTGAATATCTTCCTTTTGTTTCTGTTGTAAGCCCTATTCTAATGCTTGAAAGCTAACAGAACTCACATCTGTCTAATTGCATTGATCAGGAGGGCCAAGAAAATTGTCCAACTCCCATCAAAAGCACATGTTTCAGTTGGTCAGAGCATCCAGTTGACCAGCATCTTGGATTAATTTTATGATTTATTTGACATTAAATGGCATCCTGGTTGGTTTTCTACAGGTTTTTTTTTTTTTTTTTTGGATACCTCACTATAGTAATACGCATGATTTTTTTCTCATAAAACCAAAAAGAACAAAGGCAACACTAAAAAGAAAGGAGCTAGGTATAATCCACATTACATTTAAAACCAAAAATGGAATGTCTGAATTCTCTATGCATAAATACAAAGGGCATTGGATGCCATTGGTCTACCATGAATGTGATTACAAATGCCTTGCAGTGAACAACAAAATGATAATGGCACAAGTGGAATTACTCCCAGAGTGAAAAAGGGGGACATAAGTCTTTTCTCTCAAGACAAATATATTTCAGTACATCTTTAACAACTCAAAATATGCACATGAGAAATTCTGAGGGAAGGGAACTTACAGGGGTGCAATCTTGCACCCTAATTCATAGAAGTAAGGGCACCTATTCCTGAGATCAACACATGCAGCATCTGCCTGGACTTCCTTCCTTGTTCTGGCGGTTACAAAAACAAATTACTGATAGACAATATAAAATCCAATTCATTTTCTTTCCAGAAAAGCATGCATTAGTGCTGGGAAAACCTGTTCTAGATATCTAAACAAAATATAGTTGCAAGGGAGTAGGACCCAACCAATTTATAGGCACCACCTTAGGAAATACTATAGGACTAAAATTGAACTAAATAGGGTTATAACAGTTGACTTTATTCTTTTGTATGCTTGGAAGATTAAGATGCAGAGCCAGAAGAAAAAAATATTTACATTTTAATGGCTAGGAGGGCAGAATTAGGTCATCAAACAGCCGGTCCCAGCAGGTCAGAGTAGTGCAATGTTAACAATGCAGGTAGGAAACGATGTTTCTTCTTGCCATCCAGCACTGATGCAAGTAATATGTATTTCTTTTACATCAAAATTCAATTAGAGGAACTATAAGTCTTACTTTTGATTGAAACAAGCAAGCACATTCATAGCAACTGCCTGTCTAAGGTGCAACTCTTGGGCTAGCCAAAAAGGTAGCTCTACCTTTGAACCTTGTTCAACCTGTCTAGGACAAACAAGCAAACCATTAGAACACAATTAACAATTCATTTGCACAAGTTCAAGCTTTCCAAAGGACATACATTGTTAGTTTCTGCACTAGGATCGAGGAGTCCAATTCCATTAGCAGCCACTTGGAAAACAACTGAGATGATCTGCGAGCAAGTGCAAGTTAAAGTGGGGAATCAGAAATAGGGTTGTAAATGGATTGGATTCCGCTTAGATAGTGCTATATCCGCATCCACATCCGATTAGCTATCGGACAGATTCGGATAGTGCTAAACGAATACGGACACGGATACGGATCGAATATTTTATCCGTTTACATGTAAATATCAGCATCCCTTTAGCTTTCGGATGGATTCGGATAGTGCTAAATGGATATGGACACAGATACGAAAACAAATTTCAGCTATTCATTTACACCCCTAATCAGAAATAGGGAAAATTCTGAGGGTATCTTATAACAAAATCCGCATGAAAATGCATAGGCAATAACCTCCTCCTCCATGATAATGTCGTCAATGTTATAATAATGAGCCATTATTAAACAAAAGCAGACAATTACTCTTGCTTGTTCCTTTTGTTTAGCTAAGTAAACCTATCAAAGCATAACTGAAACATCTATCTTCTCCAAACTGTGGAAACCTGTAAAACAAATAGAACTCCAATTTCTTTCTTGCACAAGCATGCCTGCATAGGATAATCAAGGGTCACATTAGAAGTTGTATAGCCGTAAAATTCTCACAAACAGATAAGATATTATAATTGGTGGCTAAATTTAAATTTTACTTACACTGAGAGAGCTATTAAATAAGTGAGCCCCCCCCTCCCCTGTAGACACCAAATTTTGTCACCCTCAGAAACTCTCCGGACAAATGACTGTCTGGGAGGTTATGAAAGACCGTTTTACCCCTGTGGTGATTTGGATGCCTGGGCCTTTAATCCTTATACCCACAACACCTCCCCACCCCCCCCCCCAAAAAAAACCCCCACACCTTATAAAGACCATAGACATTTATTGTATAACTTGACACAAATTTTAGAATGCTAGAGCTATGGAAGACTCTAACGTCCCAACAGAAGCCATTCCAAAGATGTTCTGAATGCATGGATGAAAAACATAAGGTCCAGAAAAGTGAGGCAAGCTTACTTCATGAAAAACTAAAACTAACTTTCAAGGTATACCAAACTGGAGCAGAACCCAACCCTCACTGCTAAAAACTACCACATAAAATTGTGTGAAGAAAAATAATGAAAAACAAATGATTACATGGTACAAATTGATGTTCTAATCCAAATTTAGCCCTAGAATCTGTCCTACTGTAGCTAAGGTCTATATTGTTCTCCTCTTTGGTCTCAGATATGCTCCGCATACTTGTGGATCAATTGTTCAAAGACAATATTGATCATTATAATTTCTCAAAGGGTGTAACTATCCAAGTAAGCAATATGAGCTAATTTATCATCTTATAAGAGGCACTCTTTACAGAGTTCAAATTTAGGGGGAAAAATGATTTTTTTTTTCTTTTGCATTGCGGAAGAGTTGCAACTGAGATCTTCCTGCACTAATAAGGGCCTCGGGTCATAGGTGAGGCTAGATCATAATATCACATGATTGGTGATCCCACAACATATTTTACCTAGTATAATAGCATCATTGTTGTATTTGAAATGAATTTAAGAGTCAAAGCACCTCCTTTATTTCATGGTTTTATCATACATGATGTCTCCCACAAGTTTGAATGTTTAATGCATGTTTTTTGTTGATGGAAGATAGGCAGTTGACCAGGCAGTCGACCAGTCATCATCCGGCTGAAGGCCAAACAAAGTTTCCCTAGAGCATTGTTTTGACCGTTGGGAGGAGACGGGTGACTAGCAACGGCTTTTTTTATGAAATATCAATTCGGGAGGCACATCTCTTAGACTCTGTTGGATAGGCATGTCCAAGAGGCACCTCTCTATAATTCGAGGACATCTAATGTAGTTCTAGCTTGGTAGATAATCCAACTAGGAGCTAGTAACCAGGATCTGCTATAAACTGGTACATTAGGTAGGAAAAAAATTGGGAGTTTGGTCAAATTAGGGTTAGGGTTTAGTGGAACCTAGGGTTGGATAGTAGGGTTAGGCTAAGTTGATGTAGGGGAGTCTATCAGTGAAGGTTACATTAAGTTTTAATGGGGAGAAAGTATGCTGGAATTGAATTGCAGCAATTTAGGGTTAGGTTTCAGGGTTTCTGGAAAGAGAATAATGATGGAATCTAGGGTTTAGGGTTGTTTGTTGAGGCTATAACCAAGATCGAGTTTCCCACTAGGTGTGACTATGTGAGGGAGATTCGGTCCAAGTTTGGGTGGATTTGATGGTCTAATGTAAAATTATGGTGAAATCATAGAATTAGAAAGTAGAAGAATGAGAATAGAAACTTACGGTTTCAGACAAATAAGTCACCAATTGAATATCAGATCTGGAATGAGAAAAGAAGATAATGCTAAGTAACCCTCTTGAATGGGATAAACTTGCTATTAGATCTGTTGTTGATGTTCTTGAACCAACAGAGAATTAATAATTACTAGCCCACCAGAATCGAGTGAACATTACCCGTGAACACTACTTTGAAGAAGAATGGAGAAGAGATAGAATTGGAAAGCGGGATAGGGGGACGGCTCTCTCAGCCTCTTATCCTCTCACTAGGATGCCAATTACACAACAAATTCTTATTCCTTCAATCATGGGGGCTCTCAAGAGGTCTTACATATCTATAGCATCATGGTTGAATAGAAAAACAGACTTAAACTAGGACTCCCAACAAAAATAGAAACTAGGATTCCCAACTAGGATTACAACTCCAAATAGAACTCAAATAAAAGACTAAATAAACACGAGTAGGTTTTACATGAAGATTTTGCTCAGCATGATACGTATAGGAGGTGCCGCTATAGTTGGTGGCGAAATTGCGTTGGGAAAAAACTTCTAAACCTAATCCCACGATTTAGTACTGGTGTAGGGGAATCCCTATACCTACACTACTGCTGGTGTAGAGAAGAATCCCTACACTTGTGGCTGGTTTAGACAACAGATCTACATCAACATCCATGCCTTTTAAGATTGACTTCACAAGTACTCTCTTTCTCTCTCTCTCTCTCCCTCACTATAACGTAAGGATAGGTCACAAGGAATACTCTAACATTAGGTCATTACCATAGTTATCAAGGCAGGAAGGCAACCATGGCGTTTTAGAGGGTCAAAAATCAAGGCGACATCGCCATGGCGGCAAGGCACCCGCCTAGGCGTCCAAGGCGACCAAGGAGCTTGGGCTACGTCTTGATAACTATGGTCATTACTAAGGAGTAAGGACTGTAACAGCCTATTCGCAAGTCTCAACACAGGTTGATAGAGGTACTCAATCACAGAAACAATGGCAGAATGAAATCCACTGTCAGTTGAACAGAAAAGGTTTAAAAACTCGTGAACACACCAGGTTCCCAAAATAGCAAGTAGCCAACTCGGATGGGAAGATCCTTCCAGTGAAGGCTGGACACCTTGGGTGGATGAACACTTCAAATTTCCAGCCAAAGTTAATGGCTGGAATATGATTTATGACAGGAATTCAGAAATAATAAGAGCCAGAAATAGAAACATGTAGTACCAAAGAAATATCCGGCCATTGCATGTCTTCAAAACTACAGTCGAAGGTAGGGTAGTACTAGGGAAGTAGCATACCACAAGAAGGGAAACTACTGACTGAATGTAAAGGAAAACACCATGGAAGTTGCTGCAATAAATACCTAGGACAGAGAAGGTGCCTCAGGTCTGGACTTGCCTCCAATCTTGAGTATTGAATGGGAATGATGGCACCAGTAAAAGGTTATAATAGCACTGCTGAACCACCCTTAGATGGTCTCAATACTCTCTAATGAAACTCAGTAACAATGAACCAAAATAGAAACAAAAGAGAAGATGGTAGAGAAGAAAAGTGGAATAAGAAGAATACGTAGATATCTCACCTATCCTAGGGAAGGTATCCCACCTATGTCCACAAGGGCATATCAAATCATGGGAACTGCATTGGCCTCACCTTTTATTAATAATTAACAAAACGATTACAAAAAAATAGTAGCTCCCTATGGCTATTGGAGAGTTACCAAAATAATGTTGCATTACAAAATAGGACCTCTAAAATAGTAACTGAAAACTAATTAATGTCTAGTAACTAAAATAGAAACTAAATAAAAATCCTAACATTGTCATTAACTCCTAAATAGAAACTAAATAAACAGTAATCGAATCTCTTCATAATCTTCGCCTTGCATAGCTGATTTGACAGCTCCATATCAGTTGGAAAATATTCCATGCAAGGACTACTCTAAGGACCAAACAAAAAGAGCATCCCAGTGTAAGAGGCTCCCGCTACTGCAGGGTATGGGAGGGTCTGCTTAAAGGACCAAGCAATGGGCTGAAAACTTGGCCCATTGAGTGGACCAAAAGCTAGATGGTTGGACTACCTTGATGGGCTGGTCTGGATTTTGTTTTGGACTTTTTCCTCTCTATGCTTTGATCTACATCAACTCTCCCCCACTTAAAAAAAACTCGACCTCGAGTTTTAGATATTCAATAATCACCTTGGTGTGATGAAAATCAAGCTTCAATCCATAACAGAACTCCGACAATTATTGAAAATGAGAAATGTAATCTTCTAGACGAGGAATCCACTCTTCATAAAACTTTAGTGGGATGATAAACTCTACATGTTCCTCTTCTAAATCATAGGTGTAGGCAAGTGTCGTGACCACAAAGCCCTAATTAACTTTGGGAAATTGCTCATCAAAGACTTGAGATACATACTCCATCTCTTAAAAGACTTTCAACATGCTGGCTGAAGATTTCTTGTGGAGTGTTCTCAACTACTACATCATCTATCACCGTTTCAGTTGTGTCTACTTTGATGTATTTGACATAGACCTCTTCGGTAGGACCATTTAATTGTTGCTCTTCCATCTTCGAAACTAAAAATACCACGGTAGCATCCCTTGGGGGTGGAGGGCAGAGGTGACCAAACTTGGCTTCAAACTTTTGCTCAACAACGGTCATGCGATCTAACAAATGTTCCAACTCCCTAAGAACATAATCATGAACCTCTTGGTTCTCGGCCATGTCAGAGATACTTAATCCAAAGTATAGGTTGTAGCTGAGGGTTGGATCTGGAGATCTTTGAACTCGAAGTTGCTGAGGTTGAAATCCAGATCAGTAGAGCCGTAGGTGGTCTTCTTGAGGCCCCAACTAGAATCGATGGAGAAGCCAATAGAACAATATTCTAATGATCAACAACAGCTAAGGAACAGTAAATAGAAACGAGGGTATCAATTGAGGGAATAGGAGAAGAAGATGGGGGAATAGAAGAAGGGATAGGATAGTGGTTCGAGTCTCTCACTCTCACCTAGGCGTCTCACCTCAAGACCTCTCACATCTCACCTCAAGACCTCTCACTTCACTGTTTCACACAGCCATTAGCAAAAGCTATAAATTCAATCTTCATTAAATCGTGGGACGGGCTTCAATGGTCCATTAAATATATAATGAAAGTTGCTAAAACCAACAAGGAAACAAAACAAATTAGAAAGTCTCTTACAAAGCAATGAGACTTATACAAAATGCTAACTAAGATCTTAGCTATTAAACATAATATAAGGTAATAAATAAATAAAATCTAAGCTAATAGTAACCCCCACGATCTGGTTTTGAGTGAACTAGTAACACCCAACCCATGGTTGGTTGGCCCAAAGGCCCATCGAACCAAGGCTCCCATTGAATGTGAGGGGAGTGTGGTTCCTAAGGTTTTTGCAGCTATACTTCTAACCCAAGAACCTGTCTACATCACACTATCTCCTACTCTCCTTTTAGTTTTGTTCATTCCTTGAAACTATTTTACAAGGTTAGAAGTCTATTCTCTTGATTTGTTCAGCACAACTCTTAGAGTCCCGACGTGGCCCAATAATTGATTCCAGCATTTACTGGAAGGCCCTAGAGGGGCTATTCCATCTTGGAGATCAATTTGCAAAGGCCTAGTTTGCACCATAGGAGGTGTCTACGATCTTAAGGAGAGTGACCGGTGGCACGACTCAGCCCCACTGTTACTTTCTCATGTTTTCAGATTTGTGATGCCATGTATGTTTACTGTCATCCACAGTGGTTGTCTACAGTACACATAAGTCTATTGCTCCCTTTACTTATAGATCTTTAGATTATAATTTCCAACAATCCTACAACCGTATACCCATGTTATAGTGTTGAGAGTATCCATAAGCACCTTTGTTACAATGCTTATTAACATAATCTATATTGCCAACTGATGTTATAAATTCTACCAAAATTTACCATGCGAGGTATAATCTTGAATACATGCAAGCAGTTACCATTATCAGACAAAAAATTTAACCAAGGTTCTATCTCTCTACAGAACATAGTAATTCCCCTTTTGCTTCACAATAATAAGAGCTGCTCATTATCTCCATAACCCCATCCTACATTCCACTGAATGACGACTTACATATCCATCTTTATATTTTTTTTCTCTCCAAATTAACTCATCCGTTCCAATCAAACCTCCTCAAAACCAACAAAAATATTGACAAGGACTTAGGCTCCCTTTGGTTTGATTTCTATTTCCCAGTTTCTGCTACTTTTAGAAAGAGGTTTCAGAAACAATTGCCCAGAATGAAAAACCGGCCCTCTGATTGCTAGTGTTTAAAATAAGTTGTTGGATTGTTACAATATGCAGAATGCATGCTACTATTTTGCATTAAAATTGTTCCATAAACTGAAAGTTGCTCCAATAGCGAACCATACATTTTACATTACAAGCCCATGAACTCAGAAGTTCTCATTCCAACATAAACAAGAGACTCTACATCACAATCATTCCAATAATTTTCAAAATGGTTTCATGCCATTGACAAGATTCAAAATCCCAAATACCCTTTTATTAAACTATCTAGTCTCACACCACAACCGTCATAAGACCTGTTATAATCTACATCGAACCTAGCAGCCCTATACATATTCAGGACCCATTAATAAAAGAGCAAATAATTCACAAAGAATCCTCGCTTTCATTCTCGTTCATCAGTAGTTGGATACTGTATTCAGCTAAATTTTTTATGGGTAAGATTGTGAGAGAATGAAGCCATAACATAATAGCAGTATTGACTGCTATATGTCCCGAGAAAAAAAAAATTCTCTATTCCCCAACTTCATGACGCTTTTAACTTCCAGAGCGAACATGAGTAAATAAAGAGAGAGAGAGAGAGGAGATTGTCGGATTTACCTGAAATCGCTGGAGACCACCATCGATTTCGACGGTCTTAGGTCAGCAGAAGAGAAGATGATTCTCTATTGTGTGGTTAGTGTTACCATGTCGAAATTAGGCAAATTTTTAGTTTACGATAACAAACTAATAAAATGATGTTCCATACTTCTCTCTACTTCCCTCTCCAAATCAAATTATCAGAATAGAAGAGCAGGGGGAAAAGGAGGAAGAAGATTGAACAGACCTTTCTAATCGTGATTATCTAGAACTTCTAGCTTCAGCTGATCATTGCAATTGTCCTGTTACCTTCGAAACAATCTAAGAGAGAGAGACGAACAGTAAAGGAAATGATCCCGGATCCCTAATGGGGCTGTAGTTTTGAATCAGAAATGATAATCGGAGAGGTTTAAACGGCGCCAAACCCTTTCAAAAATAAAATCGATTTGGCGCCCTCACCGCCCTCTTGGACCCTGGTCTGTAAAGGCCCAACCACCAAGCTGTTGGGCTGGGATGGCACTAACCCAAGCTAGCCTACTCAAATTTCAACATTCTTGTACTAAACTGCTCCAATGTCACGGCACATTACATTCTTGACCTTTTCCATGCTTTGCAAAGGTCGGTTCTATCCAATGGAAAAATATTCTCTTTGTTTCGGACACAGTGGGGGCGAAATGATCATCCCACACCCTGAGATGCCAGCGGGATGCTCTCATTGGCTGCCACACGTGCGGCTCCTATGCTCTCCCATTATACAAATTTGGCTGGACCACCTGGTATCATAACTTTCACCAGAAACAAAAAAAAATCAGCAAATCATAACTAAAGCTAGCCTGCTTGTAGTAGAAGGAAACAGAGATTCAGACAAATGGCCATCAGTTTATTTAAAAACTCTTCCCTCAAGTTTTTGTTTTTTTTTCTTCATGATTGGGATAAACCCATTAATTATGCATTTCTCTTGTAAATTAAGATGTTTTCTAGTAACTAAGATATTATTCTTTCTATCATTTTCCAAATTATAAATCAAAATCTAGATTCCCAAATCATAAATTTCTCATTTTCAGATTTATACCCGAGAGATCGAACACTCCCATATCATGTGTATTTACAATCATTCATTTGTTTTCGACCAGTTTTAGAAAGAGTTGTGGTATCTTGTATAGCCCTCTTGGGAAGACATTTTTTGCTAGGTTGGATGGGGCTAAAATTTCTGGACATTAAAGTCACTACATATTTATTAAGTTCCAACTCCTATAAAGTTTACATGGTAGCAAAATAAAGTATTGCAAACTCCACGATCATAGAGAGGGTGCACGTGCCAATATAATTAAGGAAGAATATTTGATTAGCTTTTAGACCATTGCCCATATGCTCCATAGTTATAATTGTTACACATCACTTTTTTTATGTGACAAAGTAGGTGCACCCAACTCAATTTACATCCTAAGTTTAAATGTTTTGGTAGCTGCAGAATACATGTACTCAAAGAATGCTTTAAGGGAGAGATTTTTTGCATTTTGAAGTGGTTGGACCACACACACACACAGAGGATGCAAATCAAAGTTAAGCAAGTTTGGTATAGTTCGAAGAATATATGTGCGTACTTACCATCACCAATCTCTACAACATGGCCATGGAAACTTCTCCCAGACCTTTTGCAAATGTCCAAGGTTACCAAGAGCTTTAAGGATTTGATTTTTTGTGTATATGAGAATGCCAATATTGCTAACTTGACCAGAAAGCTGGCAACTCAAGCTTCGCTAACGAAGCAAAATTGTGTAAAGTATGGGGATACTGTCTGTTCTATTTTTTAGATATTCCATTATGAGAAAAATATTTATGCGATGCTAGTGTCTAGGGGTGCAAGTTTGGCCCTGTCGGCCCGAACCCGCCCTGGCCCGCCCTGAGCCCGAACAAGGCCTGGGTTGAGATATTTGGCCCTGAGGGCGGGTCAGGGCTGGAAATTTCTGGCCCTGAGTCAGGGTCGGGTCGGGTTAGGGTTGAGGCTTTGGGCTAAGCTTGGCCTGGCCCGGCCCGACCTTGATTTAAGTTATACTATAAAATATATGTTGATATAATATATACATTATAAACTTTAAATATCACCCACATTTTTTTATATAATATATTATATACGAAGACAATAAGTGAAATAATACATTTTGTTATAGTTTTATTATATGTAAAATTGATAATGTTCTCCCTAGCCCATTCCAGCCCATGCATTTCTTTCTCCCTTCCCATGATCAGGGCCAATCAGGGTCAGCCCGGCCCAATCCTGAGGGTGGGTTAGGGTTGGATTTTTTTGGCCCTGAGTCAGGGTCGGGTCGGGCCTGGGCCTAGCTAAGGGCACTTAGGGTTGGGCTAGGGTTCTATAAAGCCCGGCCCAACCCGACCCTGTTGCAGCCCTACTAGCATATGTTTCCCTCTCACATGAGATTCTTTATTATTTTCACTTTCCTATTTTGCTTATGTAGGTCCCATGTGAATGATTTTGTTATCTATATTGACATAGCGTGGCATATAGATTCATCCCCGCACTAGCATCGTTGGAACCCTTTCACTTCCATTATAATGTGTAGAGACACCTTGGGGCCCAAAGCTTCACAACTTTGAATCCTAGTTAAAAATTTAAAAAAAAAAAAAAAAAACTCTCTATTCTCTCTCGCTCTCTTAAATATGTTTCATGAAAGTTCTGGCAAAGTACAGATAGCTACGCCTGCACACATGGGCTGCCCATTCAAGGGGCAGGTGGTCATTTCGCCCACCCTCATGTGTCTGGGTGCAACCTGCGCTGCTGCACGGAGAACATTTGGCCATATGTTTCATGCTAATCCTCAACTACTTCTTCTTTGAGTGGCTCTCTTTAGCGTGGTAAACTGAGGCCCAATGTTGTGGAAATCTAAGTTAACCCATTCATTTGACCCGTCAAACAATCAAAAGTCTCTCTCTCTCTCTCTCTCTCTCTCTCTCAAAACATGTAGACATGCGCTTTCTAGTCTAGTTCCTTTTATTGACTTATATGCAGAAAATTGAAGTCGTCTCATTTTTAGGACAAATTCAAAGACAAGGAATAAATCAACGGAACAAGCACACACAAACACATAGCATTTAATGTAGTTTAGCAAGAAATCCTACATCCACTCGAGAGAATCAAAACATAAGAAAAATACTCTACACAATTTTTTTTTATTGTTTATATATTAGATTTTTTCTTCACACAAACAATATATAGAGTATAGACACCTTAGAAACATTAATCTCCACGCAAAAGGGAAAAAAAAAAAACACTACATCGTCTAGTGACCATCCTACCCCCATTGGTAAAGTGGAAATTTTCACCCCTGTGATGCTTGCACACATACTTCCATTGATCCCCACGCTGGTATAGGGACCACGCGACAAGGTATCCTTTCTCGGATTTTTATCTACTGCTATATATAACTGCAACGCTGCTGTACTCATCGTGCGGCACTGCAGGTGCCATGTGTGTCATGTGGGGCCTGCTGTGCACACATGGCACCTGCAGCGCCGTACGATGAGTACAATAGCAGATTAAAGTCCTCATTTCTCTTACGTACTATGATTTTATTCTTGTACAATTTAATGAACCTAAAAAAAAGGGATGCAAACGGATCGGATGTGATCGGAGCCGGATATTTGTTGGCCGAATACAGATACCTCTAAACGGATTCGGATTTTCGATCATCCGTTTACATCTCTGCCTTGTGTAACCCGGACCTTCCTCCCCCCTAGCGGTTACAATTGACTATCAATCCATATCTCTTAGATCATGATTCTGTTTTTCATCATATTCTAGAACATGTTGAATCTTCAAAAACCCTCAAAATCATTATTTACTTAATTTTTTATTATTAAGTATTCAAATTATTTTCGAACGGATTTTATCGAAATATTCAGATTTTTTTTCCGAATATCTCTAAACAAATACGAATATCCCTAAATGAATACGAATGCAGATTCGAATTCAGATTTCGATTATCCATTTACATCCTTACCTAAAAACCATGTCAAACATTTATAAATAAAATAACTTCATGGGGCCACTATACAATACACAAAACCTTCAAACACTCAAAATTCAGTCTTCTTCTTTACTTGGTCATGAAGTCGCCGAAGTGTCAATCACGCAGTCAGTCAAAGTGTCACCAACAGACTTCCAACTTCCTTGTTTGGTTTTTTCCTATTAAAGGAACCCAACCCAAGTGATACAAGATTTCCCAATTTCATCTCCAACAGCCCAATTGAGAATTAAGACAAAGAAGATAGAGACGACCAATTAAATTTCAATGGCTAATATTATCAGAGAATATTTCATCATCTCAACACTACTAATTGGCTCTGTCTACTCTCAATTTGTTATACAAAAGAACAGCATATATCACTGTTATCTCCCCTGACCATCTCCATGCTTTGTACGATTCTGCAATCGGAAACTTTGGAAGTACAAATCAAACAGGGACTATAACAGCTGGTTCCCTTGTTTACCCAACTAATAAAGCCTCTAACTCCAAGGGCTGTAAGTCCTTTGATGGTGAAAACACCTTCACCTCTCCATCTTCTCGTCCCACCATTCTTCTTCTTGATCGTGGAGGTAATTAATTAATTACAGTACTTGACCACCAACATTCCATTAATTCTGTAATTTTGTAATTAATGGGTAGCTATAATTTTCTCTTTTTCTTTGCACTTACTTGTAGATTGTTACTTTACTTTGAAGGTATGTAATGGACAAAAGGCAGGACCTTCAGCAGTTTTAACAAGTGTGAAGAGCAGCAGCAATGGAGTTGGAACAACAGCTAATTACAAAGAGAAGATCAAAATCCCTTCAGCTTTCATAAATAGGTCATTGGGTGATAACCTTAAAGAAAGCTTTTGCAGAAGGGTGAAGAGATTGTGATCAAATTAGACTGGACAAGGTCAACAATACCCAGCACTCAAGTCTAGATATGATTTGACAAATCACTATCAAATGTGTGTCCTGTTTTGGGATTTTGCTATTTGTAACAAGTCAATATTAAACCCTAGTTCATTTTTCTTCTATAGGAAAAATTAAGTTTCTATTGGCTGTGGGCTTCTTAAAGATTGCTTTTTTGCTTCTAGTTAATCATCCATGCCTAGCTTTACCAACCAAAAAAAAAAGCCTAGGACCAATTAAGCAGTTACCTTTTGGTTCAAGTGGAGATTGTCTCAAGAATTAGATGAATTTTTCATTAGGCAGAATATTATTTGTGCTAATATTGTGATTCCTGGATTGCCAAATACATAGAAATAAAGAAAGAGAAATCTGATTTAGAGATATTGCCTCGCACAATAAAGGAGGATCCATGAAGAAGTTTTGTTTTTAAAGCGCAGGATACCGACTGCCCAAATTCTATTGGAGATTTGACAAGAGAGAAATAAGTGCTAGTCTGTTTCTGTATCAATTCCACAAAAAGGACTTAAAAGTCATCAACTGGGAGGAGAAACTGGCTAAATTTATTCCTAGTAGTCATACACCATTGTTTAAAAGCTTCCACAAGAATATCTTGAATTTTGGGTGTGACTTTGATTTCCAAAGCAAATTCCTTCCGTAGGGATTTATTCTGAGCACCATTTTTAGATGATATTCCCTCTTTTGTGTGATTCGTAAGAAGCTAAATCTAGATCCTCTAAGGTTGATAGAATAGGAGGACAAAAAGGAGATACGAATGCTAATGATATCACACTGTACGTGTAACCGAGAAAATGGAAGAGCCATCTTGTGTAACCAACCGGTCGATCATAGGCTTTGAACATATCTAGTTACTCAACACTGTTTAGTTCTACAATTTTTTCATGGCCATTAATAATATTAGCTGAGATCTAAAGAAAAGCGTCTTGAAAAAGGGATATAATCCTAGTTAAAAAGGGGTTGAAGTCTTCACGCATTAGGAGTTCGGTAATAAACTTGTAAGCCACAGTGCTGCCAGTGCATGATCAAGGTAAACCTTTCCAGCAAATAATCAAATTAACCACTTCAAAATTTTTACAAGGAAAAGCAAAATGTAAATTAATGTGGATCTTTATGTTTGCTGTGCAGGAACTTGAGCTAAAGAAGTTCCCCACCCATGAAGTCTCAATCCCAGAGATCAACAAGGCTTTTGAGTTTGCTGACGGGAGAAGGCATCAGATGCATCATCTGCATGAAACAGTAGAATGGATAAGAAATCTGTGTTTAAATAAAGTTAGTTCAGAAGTTTTATATAGAGTGAATAAATAAAAATATAAGAGAAATGAGTGTGTTGGGTGCTTTGTAGATATTGTTCTTAGATATCAAAAGTTTTTTCAGGTGGTAATGGTATAATAACCATTGTTCATCAAACTATTATGCATCTACGTTCCATCGCAGCCCTGCCAAGCACATCTGAAACATTACTGGTTTTATAATGTCGCTTGGCAGGGCCTCATGGGACAAACCAGCAAAGATAGAACTGTGAGAAAAGTTGTCCCCTGGTGGAGTATTTTGTCAAACCAAAGCTCTTGCGTCAATTTCTTCAAAGCTACTTAACCATGTTGAAGCACTGTGTCACTTGCGACATTGGGGTTTTGACTTTGCAATAGCATCCAACCGTATCAAAAGAATGCAAAAAAAGTATCTAAGAAAAAGCAAGATTAATACAAATCATCCCCATGATTTAGGTAATAATAAAAATAAGGAAATACAGATAAGAGAAAATCCCATGTGATTCATGTGGTGTAAATAGAAAGGATAATTCAAAATTCAAATGTCTTTCAATGGGTTTTCTTCCTTGACACCCGTGTCGGCAAAGTGGAGGAAGAGGATTAAAAAGGGGGAGGGGGGAAATTTTCACTTTCTAATGAGTCTTTTATTTTGTGAAAAACTACCAAAATGTCAGAAATGATAAAATTTTAACAAATAAGACGAGAAAAAAAGTTCAGAGGTACAAAAATAAGGCAAAATTAATAAGAAAAGTTGGACTACAAATTTTAAATACAAATAAACGCAGTTATCATAATTCAGAAATAAAAAAAAACTATTATTCATAAAAATTTAAAAGATTAGAAAAGTTATCAAAGGAAATGATAAGACAGTAGTTAAGGAAAATTAAAGATCCATATAATTAAGATACATTTAATAGAACTTAAAAATAACAATTATAAAAATATTATTTATAACAGGCCTGTCATATTGAGGTCTGTCTGAGTGGGCCTATGTATTTACTATTAATGGATTACACAATCATGCAAGATAGATAGCAGAAAAGAGCAATTTGTGGAAAGAAGAGGTTTCACATGCTCCAGTGCATCTAACAGTAAAATTAGGAGGAGATAGTAGCTAGCTAGCTTAGATTCAAGAAATGGAATAAGATTATTGAGAAGTTCTCTATCATCTGGTTCAACCTTCCAAGGATTGGAAACATTTTCTGGCTGGAGGCTCAATTCAAAAAGAGCATCCTTGCAGGCACCCTTTTCAGTCTTGAGAGGTCCTGCAAGAACAGATTTTCTCATTCAAATCTGCACATCACAAGTTCAAATATGTGTATGTATGTAGTACTCAAGTTTTCATGAATAAATATTTCACAAACAGGCAAACCAATGTAAAGCTTAACTATTTACAGAATTCGTTAAAACTATGCTTGCTGGGTGGAATCATGAACTCTTAAGCTTTCAACTCCCATAAATTACTAAAACTCTACATCATTATTATCATTTGGTAGGATCTTAGTCAGCATTAAAGATTACTTATGAGCTTTATATTGTAATGAGGTGGCCCTCTTGGGATTTCATTCAAGGTGTGGATTGGTAATAAACAAATTTTGGGACAAATAATATAAGATTGATTTAATTGGACAAGCACTCAAGACCAAAGCAGACAATGTCAACTTGATTATGAAGACACAGAAAACTGTAGAAAAATGCAGAGCAATAATAACATCATCTGTTATTCCAAGATCCTAAATTTTACCTTTCAATCAGAGCATGTTACAGTCTCATTTCTATCAAGAACAAGTGTAAATACATAATGCCGTTGAGGAAGTTAGCAAAAGAGGCTTGTCAGAAAAAGCTTCAGTAATTTACCACAGCCATTCTATAGAAGGGATATGGAACTGTAAACTTGTGTGTGTGTGTTTCTCCTTTATCCATATTCATAGTTGTCACTTGTCAAAGCGTCGCCTAGGCAAGCTGCCTAGGCGTCCAGGGGCCCCTTGTTGGATGACGCCTTGGGTCGCATATGCGTTGCCTGGGCATCTTCTTGGTATAGCTTAGGCATCCAGGCCCCTAAAAAATGGGTTGGGCTGGTTGCATCTCGGCTTGGGTCTCCAAAGTGGATTGTTCCTGTCTAACCATGGTAACACAACTGCATCAATTAGGTCGCTTTTACAACTATGTTGCATTGTAATGATGAATTGATGACTTTCCATAAACATACCCAAAAGGGGGATTGTTGGTTGAGTCAGTTCCAGGCAAGGCAGTCTTTTCCTTTGGCTGACTTCTTTGGTTAAGTTATACTTCTATAATTTTCTTTTCCGTGTGTCCTCCTATTGAGGATGCATGGCTGTTGCCTTGTTCTGGACTTCGTACTTCTTTTTAATGACTATTTAATAAAACTGTTGTTATTAATTGGAAAAAAAAAAATGATAGCTAAGGAGCTGGCTTGGCTTATACAATAGAATTGTCTTCTTTTTGCTATTATGTTGAAAAATGAAATGTCAACACACAAGCAAGATCTGCACCCCTATTTCTTTACAAAGAATATGAAAAATCCAGTCCTCACCTAAACATTTGACAACCTTAAAGAGTCAAAAAGTCCAGAACCCCTTCAATGCTACCGAGATTAATGCAACCCAACCAAAGCATCAATTTCCAGAAACAAAATCCTTAACAGTAAAAAATAAATCTTCAAAGCCCTAGCCCACAATTCAAAAACATCCACAATAACAGAACCCTGTAGCTTAAAAATATCAAACATTCATATCAAGTTTGGATCAATATGAATCAGTCACTTTTGTGGCCAACAATATGTGAAAGCCACTGGCAAATTGGTAGGCATATTATAAGTTTTACAAAATCCTTAAGTAACTCACCTGGTCGATCTTGGCATAAATGCTGCACACACTTCATGACTGAAGAATAGAAGGCTGCATTACTCCATCCAACACCTGATTCCAACCCAGAACTTATCTTTTCTGACTTATGGTAGAACCCCTAATCCAAAAATTGCAGAAACAACTTCTGATCTGGATAAGCTACCTGCATTTATCGTCCTTCGGTCCTTCCTATCCTCTCACTGCAAATGATCTTCTAAACATATCTCTTCCGTGTTTAATCTGACTTGCAATACCCACAACAAATTGGTAGGCATATTATAAGTTTTACAAAATCAATGCCAAAACTACAAACAGGACGAGCTTGGTTAAATAAGCTTTTGTTATAAACAGTTAAAATATGAAATTAATTGCACTACAAAGATAGGGATAAGTTGCCATCCCGCCGCTGTGTTGATGAGTGACTTCTCTTTTCCATTTAGCTTTAACACTTAGACTTGCTCTTTTTAAAAAAACATAAAAAAAAAAAAAGGAGTTTTCAAGACTCGGGTAAAATAGTTTGGATATTTCACGCATTTAATATGTTCAAATCGCACACAAGTTTCAAAAGGTTAACAAATTTTTAGGACCGTGGAATGGCGGATATATACAACACACACCAGGCTCATACATTCCATATGGGATTAAACCCACAAACCCCTTTTTTTTGTTGGGTTTCCAATCTTCATAGGTTAAATTGGAAAGGATTTCCCTCGGTCAAATAAGCACTAAATGCGTTGGAATGTGGATTCCCATTGGATCCTCTCCCCGTGTGAATGTGTAGAATGCTTCTAATATGCAAGCACTATTTTACCTTAGGATTGATATTTTTAAGCTCAAATTCATGGAGCATGATCAGGTGTAAAATTTGGGGCGAAAAATCAATCATTTTGTATCATACAAAATCTCGTGTAGTTTCAATGGTTCATGTTTGTCCAAAGTTATATTTTGCTATTTTCTTTGCTTAATTTTGATCATGGATTTAATTCACGGTAGAGTTATGATATCGGTCATCGTAGATACTAATACATATTGATCGTATTGAAAGAACGCTATTTGGTTGCGTGCGGTGCGCAGACCCTATGTTCAGACATAGGTTCATGCAAAAAAGATCTCCATACCCCAAAGGATATTTGCCTTTCCATGAGGATGCGTCGATCATTTTGCACAGCCCTATATCTGGGTGCACATTGCACGCAACCCGACTAGATAGTGTTCTCTCCCCAAAACAAATTTTTTTTTTCATACATATATCATATACATACCATATTGGTGGATTCATATCGGCCAAGTATCGATTGATATCGATACGAATCAGCTAATATGATTGATCCATTACTGATTCCTAAAACCGTGATTTTGATATTTGTCTAGTCAAAATAGGCGTTCCACACAAGTAGGAGAGAGAGAGACCCCATCTATGTGATAGATATAATAAGCATGTGGTAGCTACTCCATTGATTTGCAATTGCTCTCCTCCCTTAATAATTTTGTCTCATTTATAGAACTTATAAAATAGAAAAAAAAGGTGGTTATTGGTGTCCGAATTGTTTGTGACGTTTCGAGAAGTCATGACATATTTGAGCTATCAATTTTCATATTTTTCTATAGGAAGAAGAATGCTGTCCGATCGCATAGCCCTTGCATCAGCATGGGAGCCAATGAGGAGACACACAGGGGCATCCAACAGGATGAGCGGTGCGATCAAACACCCCCCCTTGTGTGTGGATGTAGGGAACACAACTGGACAATATTCTTTTTTCTTCTGTCTAAAGGCCGATATTGTTTGCTCATATTCTTACTAAATCATTGCTGTGACAAAATATGTATTTGAGGTCCTTCACAAATTTTTTGAATAAGACAAAGGATGAAGAAAAGAAAGTAAAACTTTATCAGTTCAACACTTTGGTACCAACAAGATGCACCCTCTACAAAATCCTCATATGATATAACAAGGAACAAAATTCAAGAGTAGAACCAAAAACAGCAAAGCCTGCTGGTTTTATCAGGTTTGTTGGTATATGTTGACATGTTAGGTTTTGACTACAGTTCAGAGCTTCTTTGAATCAATTAAACAACTTAAACACAATAAATTACATACTTGGTTCTAATCTCAAAACAACACAATGCAAAACATGTCATAGAATTTAGACCAATAAGTTTATGTACACTATATTGTCTAAACTTGCCTCGCATATTTTATAAAAAAATAAAATAAAACAATAGGCATGTTCAAATGCAGAAAAAGAAAAAATAAGCAAACTTGAAATGTCAAAAGGCCTATGACCAAATGAAACTCTCTGATTCCCATCTTTAAATGGCTGAGTTTTTCTAAAATATGGTATTACCTTATTAATCAGTTTACATTCACAATACCCTTTTAAATTAAAGTCAACAGGTCAATTTTTGGGCATTTCTTCCCAACAATGGATTTCTAAGACAGGGCAACCGATTATGAGGCGTGTTAGAAGGTTTCGCTCAATTATATTACATCTTCTACTCACCTTCACATCTTTAATTTCTCAGCCTTAAAAATTAAAATCATAAAACAAAGAATCAACAATGTAGCAACTCAACAGAAGCTGAGGTGAGAGCTCCCATAATGGGGCTTGAAGGGCTCTTCATATAAAAGCACTTCCAGTCAAAGGGGACAGGAGGGTGATACTATGGACAGCATGCAGGGAGGAACAATCCACTGATACTGTTGCATAAGATATGCTTGATCTCTGACATGGGATCACAAACATCTCGAGTGTTTGAGCCTCTAGATCATGCAACTCTATCGCAAAGACATCGGCAAGCACGGAGCCAGTCTAGTTTCCTTGATATATAGGGGATTTACTTATCTGATTAGCTGCTAATTTTGTTTCTTCTGGTCATATGTCCTGCTTCCCCTTTGTGGGTTGTATCTTCTTTAGTCTAATTTTGTTTTCCCTATTGATTGGTGAGTTTCATCAATAACATTGGTTTGTTGCTCATTTAACCACAAAGATTTCTGTTGGTCAAAGTGATCCATATCAAAGGCCATTTTAAAGTACAAACATTGAAACTGTCCCAATATTTTATTATCATTCCAAGAGATTTCAGTTCCCCAAACAGGAGAGAAGACCAATAATAAAATGCAAGGAACTTGCTGTGAAAGAGCAAGATTCAATTGTCAACAGTTAAATGACTTATCCACACACCATACACAAAGTTTTCTCTGATGGGAGAAGCAAAGACTTAACATGCCACTTCTCACCAGACATCAGGTCGGAGCTCGCCAGTTGCAGGGGGCATCCATCTCCCAGAATTGTAGACGCTTTCACCAACTTTCCAACCAGGCACATCCTTCATTATCCGGGCTTCCTCCTCTAGATATTTTCTCCACTCCTTAACAAATCTGAAAGGAGACGGAGGCAACAGATTTTGTACAGGTTATGGGACAGAAATGAGATTTTCCAGAAGGGGCACTTATGAAAGTCTAATATTCTCGGATCCAACTCATACATATACCATTTTTGTACTAATTACAGAGGGAAAAGTAAAAGACAAAAAAGAGGCAACTAAAAAAAGGATCTATACCGTTCATCCTCTTCTGCTTGAAGCATGGGCAGTATAGCGCGACGAGCAGCATATTTTTCTTCCTTGATCGCCCTGTGGGAACGAAACAGCCACAACATAAGCATATCCGTGTAACACTACACTATTAAAGGATTAAATTATTGAATACAGACAGCTTAAGTTGTTTAACGATCATTTTAATTTCTTTCTGAAGCAAATACCAACAGAACTCATGTATAAGGAAACCACAATCCATTCCTGCATTTCTGGTAATAAACCTGAAAAGGTAAATATAAAAATAAAAATAGCAAAACAGTTAATGAGGCAAAAGTAATGCAAGGCAACCTCCCACTCCCAGAACATGTTCTTAGGCACCATTATGAAATCAATGAAATGAATCCAAACAGCGATGACATGATTCTCCTCCACATGCAGCTAGCCAGCATCCTCTATGGTGCCGATTGGAGCTCCATTTATCTCTCTGCCGAAAGTAGTGGACTATCCAAGCAGAAACTTGAAGGAAACATCCATGTCTTCACCAACACAAAAGCCACTAATCTGGCTCAGCACTTTGTAGTAGGGAGGTGCACTTCTCTTTATTTGGGTCAACCAGGGGACGAAGTTATAATGGGATTCTGACCACCTAAATGCTAGGGTTTAGAAAACCAAGAGTTTGTATTAGGAACAGATCAGAATTCAAGAGAAAACAAATAACAAATTAAAGAAAGGTCTGATCTGACCAATAATCTGGTCCAAGGCTAATTTTGGACTGAAGAATTATCCAGGTTCTGAACTATGGAAGAATCCTATTGAGGGTAGAACTCTAGAACATAGTTTCAGATAAGCAATTCGATTTCAGAAATTTAGGTATTCAGAATACAACTATTTAATGGATTAAATAGACAAAAATAACAATCACTGAAAAAACAATTATCAGAAATCAGCAACCAGAAAAAAATTAGAAATTCAGAATTTGGAGAACAGATTAGGATTTTTTATAAATTGATGGAAAGATAAGACATGAAACCAGCAAAAAACAAAAAAAACAGAAGCCAGAATATAAAACCAGAACTAGCAAATGAGAGCAGAAACAAAATTTTTAGAAGAGTTTGATCTCAAGTGGGAGACTTGAAAGCGATCAGAAAGTAACTGAAAATGGAACTTTAACTAAGATACCATACACGATTCAAAAATTGTATGCTAACAGAATGGAAAACAACTAAAGAGAACCGTGACTTAATCAGCAAACCAGATTAGAACAATGAAAGAGAAAGGTATGCACAAAGAAGGAATAGAGAATTCTGACCTGTAAGATTGAAGAAAAAGAGAAAAGGAAAGAGAGGGTATGAATCAGGAATCCCACCTGATCCTCTGAGTTGACATCCCACCCAATCAAGTACAGAATCACTGTGACGCCTTTCTGGAATCACCACCAGTTTTCTACTGAATCACCACAGCAGAGAGAGCTCTGAATCATACAGAACCGAAAGGCTGAAGACATTAACCAATTTATCAAATCATGGGGACTGTCAAGCCTTACAATATATTTATAGAACTCTTAAAACGAAACTCAAAATAGGACTGTAGACCTGAGCTGGCAGTGTCTTAGACTGAAAAATAATAATAAAAAAAGACATCTTAACTGAATAGGAAACCCAACATACGCAGGTGCTCTGGAGGAGTCCTAAGCTGACTCAATTACTAAAGAAAAGACAACCCAACAGTTAAGGTACTCAATCCCAATCAGCCAGCTGCTTTGGGAGTTTCCTTGAGTAACTCAACCACTGAATTAAAAAAAAAAAAAGGGGCGTACCCAGTGCACGAGGCTCCCGCCACTGTGGGTCTAGGGAGGGTTATAATGTACGCAGCCTTACCCCTGCTTCCGCAGAGAGGCTGTTTCCAGACTCGAACCCGTGACCACTTGGTCACAATGGAGCAACCTTACCATTGCACCAAGGCCCACACTCAACTACTGAATTAAGAAAGGAAATAAGAAATAAAATAAACCCAGCTAGACCCACAACTGGACCGGACTGGAGAGATTTTTTAACCGTAGGCCTGGTTTGATCCAGAAAACTGGATCAGAGATGAACCATACCAAACTGCATGGGTTATTCTGTTCTTCCTCTTCTTCAGATCTAACTACTGCATCGAGTTAAGATTGCTTAAAAGTTGGAATAGATCAAATACTAAACTGTGTACATTCCATAGTGACACTCCCAAAAATGCAATTCTACATTCGGGGAGTTGGACCGTGTTAGGTACTTGACCAATACACCAAAAGCTCCAAAGCTGATGAAATGCATTAAATCAAGCCCTTTAACCTATTCCATACTAGGCTGTCCAAATCTAGTTCCCACACACTAGATCAAGCCCCATTAGGCACATAACAGACCACTATGCTTCCGAAGCCGTCGTCCTTGGTGGCTCTCACTCTAGGCAATAGGTAGCCCTTTCCCAGTGGTTCCGCTCTGCCCCAGGGTTTCTACCTGGCAGCAGGTAGCCCTTTCTTGACGGCTTTCACTCTACTCTAGATAGCCCTCTTCTAGGTAGTCCTTTCATTGACTTGAACCTGTGACGTGGTGTTTGGTTCTGACACTAAATGTTAGGTACTTGAACGATACGTCAAAAGCTCCAGAGCTGATGGAACGCGTTAAATCAAGCCCTTTATCCTATCACATATTAGGCTAGCCCAATCTAGCGCCCATACATTAGATCTAGGCACATAATGGACCACATTATTGCAAAATAGGAATGTGTACCCAACACACCCTACCATGATCTCAAAACATATTCCCTCCACCTCCATCTTCAAGCTTGGTGGGACAATATTGGGAAAGCAACATGTGATCAGTGTATGCACCCTCCTCTCCAACCAACCCACCCACTCCCATCAATTACGTTTCAGCCAAGTGTAAAGGCAAACCATAAATTTTCACCCCAACAATGGGCTTCAACATTCTAGTCTCTGATAACATGGCCCTTGAACAAACTAATACTCAAACTCAGAAGCAAGGTCACATCACACTAAGATGAGAAAAAGAAGGCAGACTTTGTTCATGTGCATGGCATTTTCCTCTCAGCCTCTTTCCCCCCTTTTTTTGTGGGGGGAGGGGGTCTTAAAAGCAATGATCTCTCTCTCTCTCTCTCTCTGATTTACTGCTGCCAGATTGCCAAACTTTGCAAGGTCAACAGAGGCATTATCGGAAAGCCGCTGCCTTTGTGGTAGCAGACACGGTTGGCCGAAGCCCACCACCATTGCTGCCATAGCCCCCTGGGCTCCATTGTTGAGAGGAAGAAGACTAAGTTTGAATAATAGGAGAATTTTTTCTTAGGATCAAGTTTCCCTTCACCGTGAGTCATTATGGTAGTGGGATAGGCATTATTACGAGGGAGTGGTAGTTTCGACCTTCGTCTAATAAGAGGGAGTAATAATGACCCTAGATGGGTGGGTGAACCCTTCTCCATGGGAGAAGGAAAACTCTCCTTCTAATTATTTTTATGTATTTTTTGAAAACTGCAGTTTTTTACTATAATGGGTTGATTATGAGGCAAAAAAAATTCGAAGCCAGGTGATCATTTTTGCTTCTCTGTCCTAACGTCTCACTAAAGGGGGAGCCCAAAATGGGCTATCTATATTGTGGAGGGACCTTTCTTTTCAGGCTCACTGCTCTATGTCAGCAAAAGACCTCGCACCATCAATATGGAGAGAATCAAAGGTGGCTACATGGAAATTCCCCAAATGGAGAGAAGTCCAAGAAACCACTACACAATTGAGTACTTCACCAAGTACTATTTTCAGCACTTCCAACAGTCTTGAAAGTACTGGCCTCTTCACCAACACGAAGCAATCATTTTTTACCATTCAAAGAGCCAAAATAATTTGTTTCCACTGAGAAACCCACAGACTCATCTAATATCCAATCTTCCCCCCATCTAAATCCCTTTTCTTCTCAACCTAGTACAAACTCAAACCCACCAAATCTTCGAAAAACACAAATCCTACCTCAAGCCATTACCCAATCAAACTACCAGCCTTGATTTAAAAACCTCGAACTCCTAGGGAAAAGACAATGTTTTCTTACACTAGCAACAACAAACAACAACAACAAACTCAGCCTTATCTCAACTTAATGGGGTCGGCTACATGGATCCAAAACAAACAAAGTAGGTAAAACTGAGGACTAGACAAAAAAAGTGGAGTGAAGAGATGGAAAAAGAGGGATGGGAAATGAGATGAAAGGTGAAAAATGGAAAATGACAAATGAACAATGGAAAATAAAAGAAATGTGAAGGATAAAAGTGACAGATAAAAGTAAGAGGAAAGAGGCACACCCCAGCAAGTCAGGAGAATCTAAGATAAATAGTGTCTGCTACATGGATCCTTGGCCTCCAAAAGGCTCTATCCGAGGTCATACACGGTACAAGACCTAGACTATGTATGTCCTTCCTCACAACTTCTCCTATGGTCATTTTAGGCCTGCCCCTTGCTCTTTCAGCTTCTTCAATTGGAATCATATCACTCCTCCTTACTGGGGTGTTCCTAGGCCTCAATTGAACATGACCATACCACCTCAAATGACTCTCTCGGAGCTTGGCATTGATCAGAGCAACTCCTAAGTCAGCTCTGAGACGATCTTTCTTAGTTTATCCTTCCTTGTTTTTCCACACATCCATCTTAACATCCTCACCTCTGTCACACATACCTTCTCGATAAGACACTTCTTAACTACCCAACATTTTGCCCCATACATCATAGCCGGTTGTACAACAGTCCTATAGATTTTTCCTTAAGTTTTAGAGGAATACTTCGGTCATACAACACTTTGGACGCACATCTCAACTTCATCCATCCCACTTTAATTCATTGTGAAATAGTATCTTTTATGTCACCTTCTTTATTTATAGTTGACCCCAAATATCTAAAATGGTCACTTTGCGGTATCCCTCTTTCCTCAATTCGCATCATGTCAATATCCATCATAGTGTGACTAAAAATACACATCAAATACTCAGTCTTCATTCTACTAATCTTAAAACCTCTTATTTCCAAGGTTGATCTCCATAGCTCTAACTTAGCATTAATCTTTGCTTTTGTCTCATCCACCAAAACGATATCATCGGCAAAGAGAATACACCATAGGACCTCGTCTTGAATGCCAATGGTTAGGTCATTCATGATAAGCGCAAAACAATAAGGGCTTAAGGCTGATCCCTAGTGTAGCCCAATCGTAATTGGGAATTCCTTTCCCTGATCTCCCACAAATCTAACACTAGTCACCACGTCTTCATACATATCTTTTATTACGTCCACATATGTACTAAAAACCCCTCTCTTCACTAGAACATGCCAGATTAGATCTCTAGGGACTCGGTCATAGGCTTTTTCTAGGTCAACAAAGACCATATGGAGATCCTTCTTGCTATCTCTATATCTTTCCATTAGCCTCCTCAATAAGTAGATAGCTTCCATCGTGGATCTACCTGGCATAAATCCAAATTGGTTCACAGAGATATGGGTCTCTCTTCTCAAACGGGCTTCAATAACCTTCTCCCAAAGTGTCATAGTGTGACTCATAAGCTTTATACTTCTATAGTTAAAGCAGCTTTGGATATCACCTTTATTTTTGTATATCGAGACTACAATGCTTCTCCTCCATTTATATGGCATCTTCTTTGTGTTCATACTCCTATCAAACAGATTAGTTAACCAATAAACCCCATAACCTCCAAGGGTTTTCCAAACTAATATCAGAATCTCATCTGGGCCTGGAGTCTTGCCTGCTTTCATCTTTCTTAAAGCTTCTTTAACTTCCGCCATACTAACCTTTCTTACATATCTATGACGTGTGGCCCCTTGTTGAATAAAAAAATCGTTCGATTCATTTCTACTCAACCTGTCTCCATTCGTGTACAAGGTTGTAGCCCCTTATAAACTTACATAAAAGACTCAAAAACAGACTCAAACATTAAAGAGGAAAGACCTGACCCAATCCTTAACTAATAAGGTGTCCTAAATTGACTAGGAAAGTGAAATAGTAAAGAAAACAGACTCAAAGCCAATTACATATTCCTACTTTCTAAACTAATGAAGTAAATCCCATTTTCCTACTTTCTACCCATATTGGTCAATTACAAAGTAAACTTGTGGGATCAAAAGCCAAACACCTACATAACCCAACCCAAAGCTTATTTTCAATAAAATAAGCCCTTCAAGTGACTTATCTGCATCACTTACATACATTTATAAAATAGCAAAAAGACAAAATAGAAGTTGAACTAACCTAAGCTTCATACTTGATTCAAACAATAAATTAATAAAAAAATGATAGTATAAATAGATAAACTAACCTTATCTCTTCCAAACTAAATCCCACAAATAGGATAAATTTTATCTAACAAGATAAGTTCCTAACTAATAGTTAATGGGCCCTATTAATACTAACTACCTAATTAAAATACTAATTTCGTGTACCCCGTTTGGACCTATAATTTGGGCCTTATAATTGAGCCAATTACAAATAAAAACACTTAAAACAAAAGCCCATAGCCATATAATATCAAAACAGGTCCAAATAAAAGATTAAACCACATCCAATGGTGATGATCATGCTTCTACATTATGGGAGATTCAAATTGTTGTAGAAGATGCAGATGGAGTCCTTGTTCTTAAGAGGAAGAAAGAGAGTGAGTGGGGATGATCGTTGTGGACGATTTTTCTTGTAAGTTTCTCATAGACAACCAAACAATAATATGAAATTCATTTTCTTTAATCTCACTTCACTTCCCTACACTCTTTTACTATCACACACTGCCTCATGCAGCCTAAGGAAATAGAAAATAGAAAGTCCTTGGACCAAAAAATAGGAACTCTTTTAACAGTGTTTGGAGCTTCTAGAATCAGTCGCACAAAATAGAATCTGAACTGCAATATAAACTTAAAATACACCCATAGGCCTAGAACTACAAGGAAATAGAAACTAGAAACTAAAATACTCCGATATGACTGACAACCCTTCATGAAGGCTTATAAAGTTGGCCTTTTAAGCCAGCAACACCCAAAATAATTAGCCCAAGGCCCAAATATTTCAACAAAAGCTCAAAATAAGGCCCAAACAAGCCCGGATGGACTGGTCTGC
The DNA here is from genome assembly GCF_018873765.1 of Telopea speciosissima. NCBI lineage: Eukaryota > Viridiplantae > Streptophyta > Magnoliopsida > Proteales > Proteaceae > Telopea > Telopea speciosissima. Next base: position 49,300 of record NW_025317467.1, read on the forward strand.
CGGCATCAATTAGGCAGTCCAAACCCTTTCTACATCCCCACTGCGCACACAGACACTGAAAACATTAGAGACCTAGATACGGAGCATATAAACATGCTAAAACCAAAATAATTGAAGGGTCTTCAACATCTGTCCAATCCAATATAAAGAATGGAATCATTAAATCAGATTTATTCTCTGATTCTCTCACCACATCTCTGTGGACGGCTATGATGATTCATCAGGTCGGTCAGGGTGGTATAATTCTATCAAATTAAAGGATATAATGGGTTGATTATGGGCCAATGGGAAATTTGTCCAGCTTGGAGTAGAGGTGGCATGAACAACGGGAGCAAAGAGGATTGCGATCTTACAGACTTGGAACAGATGGTGACTTATCTTCCAACAAATGACAGTAGCGGATGGCCGTGGAAACTCTTTATTTTGATTTTTGAAGTGAAATTTTGAACTATTTTACAACTTCTGAAATTGTAAACATTGTCAAGGTAGCTAAGTGTCCAAGTCTCATACAATTTTGATAAATTTATACCAAGTAACTCCATTGAATTCAAAACCAGAACAATAAACACAATGAGAACTTATTATTACAGAAACAGTATTTTGTAGTGTAACTTGTCTAGTTAAGCCAATGAATCTATCAAGCAACAAATCCCAACCCTGAATGACAAACACATTAAATCCTAATTAAAAAAACAAAGAGGCACATAGACCAAGTGTATATTGACGTAAACTGAATATATAATTCCATTTGACCAGACTTCAGGAAACGACTAAAATCTAGGTTTCATAATAACTGGGATCTAAAAGAGCAATCATGTAATGTGTTTCAAACCCTAACATCAATCCAAGATGTATAACAGATATGTATAAGATAGAGAGAGAGAGAAGTAGGTTATACACCTCCTGATCTTGTTGCCTTTGCCAACCTCATACATGCCCCAGCAGAAAGCACCGAGGGTTGTCATGAAGATGGCAACAGCGCTGGGGCCTGTATTGGGAATGCGGCGAGCGTAGCGGACTGGTGGAAAACCGCCAGGCGGGGGTCCGTCCTGGAGGAGAGGCATATCCTTCACGCTCGCCATTCCTGGCTTATTCCTTACCACTGCCTCCGTCATCTTCTCTTCTCAGCTTTTCCACTCAATCACTGATCGCTCTCTACTTCCTCTCTGTGAGTGATCTTCAATTGTATTTCGATCACCTCTCTCTCTCTCTCTCTCTCTCTCTCTCTCTCTCTCGATGCGACTTTTGCTTTTGTGGAGAGAGAAGATGTGGAAAATGATCCTCAACTCCTCAAGTCTCTCCGAGGCAGTTGGAAGCGTACTAGCGCAGCAGTGGAGGGTGTTTTGGTAATTAGGCCTCTGACAATTCCTCGAATTGACAAAAACACCCTTTGACACAGTGGCTGGTTGAGATCACCTATGATAGTTTTCCCTTCTGAAGTTCTCAACATTCCAGCTCAGGGAGCGCCTCTTTCTTACCAATTGGAATTGACGGATCGCATCCAGCACGGGTGGTCCAGGATCTTTGCGTTTTTGCTTCGTATCAAGAGGTACATTTCCCATTGATTATTGGATTGAGATATTACTGCTTTTGTTTTTCTACCATTTTTTTTTAAACTTTGTTAAGTTTGCAGTTTTGGGGGAAAAGGCTTACTCCCTATTTTGATTTTGTTGCTTCTTCATGTTCGTCCGAGATTGACTTGTACCTTTGTACATGGAGTTTATTCTTCCCAAGTAAAATAATACAGAGATTTCAGTTTGATACTATTTTTTCTTCTTCTCTGTTCACTCTCTTATTCTCTTTTTCTTTGAGTTGACACGTTTTAGATGGATTTGTTAACTGAATTGGATTAAGTACGTCCTTTTGCGTGAAAAAACTGAATTAGAGATTGCTAGAAAGGTTTTCGATGAAATGCCTATGCGAACAGTCGTCTCTGTTCTCTCTTATTCTCTTTTCCTTTAGTTGGATTTGCTAACTGAGTTGGATTAAGTATGTCCCTTTGCGTGAAAAAACCGAATTGGAGATTGCTAGAAAGGTTTTCGATGAAATTCCTACGTGAACAGTCGTCTCTGTTCTCTCTCTTATTCTCTTGTCCTTTGAAGGGACGCGTTTTAGATGAATTTTGTTAACTGAATTGGATTAAGTAGGTGCTTCTGTGTGAAAACCGAATTAGAGATTGCTAGAAAGGTTTTCGATGAAATGCCTACACAAACACAGTGTCTTTTGGAAGACTATGGTTTCTGCGTATTCCCAGTGGGAACGTTTGAAGAAGCTCTGAGTTTAGCCTCCTGAATGCATAGATCGGGGATGAAGCTCAATGAGACCACTTTAAGCTCAACAAGACCACTTTTTCTTCTGTTCTAAGTTCTTGTGCTTGTTTAAATCCGTTAAAGGATGGGAAACGGGTTCATGGGCTGATTCTGAAATCTGGATCAGAGAATTTCTACCTTGTAGGGAGCTCTTTATTGTATGTGTATGCTAATTGTTTTGAAATGGAGATGCCAGACATGTGTTTGATGTTCTGCTTGAGAGGAATACCTTGTTCTGGAGTTCAGTTTTTGTGGGTTATGTTCGATGTAATTTAGTGGAGGATGCCTTGCATATATTTAACAAAATTCCTCCCAAGATGTTACTATTGATTTCTTGTTACTCAAGGAGCGAAATGAATGTGATACACTTTAGAATTGTTTTTGTTGATGAGAGTGTCAAAGCCATAGCCCAAATGTGTTTATATGAGATAGTGTTATAAGGGCTTGTGGTAGACTAAGATTTCTAGATAGAGGTAAAGTTGCTCATGGACTTGATATCGGATGTGGATTTGAATCTGATCACTCAATTGATGGTGCACTTTCAATTTTTTCTGTAACTGTGATGCTCTTGAAGATGCAAAAATGGTTTATGACCAATTGGCTAATCCAACTTTAAATGCATAAATACACCAATTGGATGTCTTACATTGATGGGAAGGAGTGAAGGTGCTGAGAGGATATTTAATCAAATAAAGAATCTGGTTTCGTATAATCTGATGATTAAAGGGCATTCAATGAGTTGAGGATTCAAAAAAACCAGAAGTGTTTTTATTAAAGCACATTCCAAACATGTTTCTGTTTCTTTTCTGATTTAGAAACACTTCCTATGTCCTGTTATTAAACTTGTTTCACTCCCACAAAAGTGTTCCTCGAGGGGGGGGGGGAAACACTCTCACCTCAGAAACACTCCCATGGAAAAGTAGTGTTACCAACGGAGATTTTGGGTTGTGATATGAATTGTGAAATGGGCTGATTGTTTTGATCTTAACTTGGTTGTGAAAATTTCCATGACAATCAATGCTAGGTTTTTCCTTTTCTGTTTGGTTTCAGAACAGAGTTGTGAAATGCACGAGCAGGTGTGGACGAAGCGGAAGCGAGAATGCCGGCTTGAGTAACGCAAAATGTTTCTAACCATTTTATTTGGTTCTCCCTTTCATGGGTCCCATTAATTATTAAAATCAGAAAGCTTCTTAATCGAAATTGTTCCCCACTTCCTCAGCTTTAACTGGTTGACTTGATAGTATTTTGTTGTATCTGGTAAATGGCATGTTGTTATTTTTTATTTTTTTGATATGTATGAATATTCGAGTAACAAGGACCATAGTTTAAATACAAGGTTTTATTTAATAAGTGCAGAAGCTTTTTGTATCATATGAGAACCGAGATATGTGCTCATTTGGGTATGCTGGTTATTGGCTTAACACATAACAATTATATCATAAATGTATATGCATGAGTATTTGCATTTTTTGATATAGAACATTTGCTTCAACAAATTAATAGATATCATAGAGAGATGCTATTCTAATGCTGATATCTGATATCCAAGTTCATATCTATTCAAAAATTTCTCTTGGCTGGTCCAAGTTACATTCCCTGCAAAAGTAAAATAAAGGGCATTTGCCTTATATAAATAAATAAATGACATTTGGAAGTATTATCTCCTGCAATAGAATCTTCTTCAGTCTCCTTTAGTGAATCCTTTCTCAATGATCAGTGGCTTCATAACTTCTCTCATTAGGAAATATGTGAGGTCTAAAACTTTAGCAGGCAATTTTGAGAGAAGAGAGTGCAATAGACATCCTTTCTCAATGATCCATGTTGCAGACCCCATTTAGCTTAGATTCTCCTGACTTGTTGGGCTGTGCCTTCTTCCTCTTACTTTCATCTTTCATCGTTTTTTTTATTATTTATTTTCCCTTTTCTCATATCTCATCTCATCCCCCATTCCTATTTTGTTTCCGTACTCTATGTTATTGGATCCATGTAGTCGACCCCATTAAGTTGGGATAAGGCTAAGTTTGTTGTTGTTGTTGTTGTGTAACATTGTCTCTGCAGATAAATGAGCCCCTATGGTTCTTTCCTTTACTAGGGAATATAGAGATCCATAGCTCCAGTGAAATGCAGTGCATTAGGATAGAAAATCTATCATATAAAGATGTTCATCTGTAATTTGCTCCAGAAGAGATGACCAGGGAAGATACTCTCTCTCCTTATGTAGGTTTAATGTGCAAGAGGGAAGTCAAGTCTAGTGATAATCTATATCCTTATTGCTTCTTTTCCAAACAGATCTAGCTCCATTTTCTTGCTCTGTTTCATGTCACATGGATTCTTCCAGAAGATGTGAAGAGACTTTCTTGGTATGAATTCCTTTAGGAAAGGGAAATTTTTATAGCCAGCGTCATTGCAAGCTACATTTTGCTGTGTATGGGGAGAGCGAAATGCAAAACTATTCAAAAATCAATTTGCTGATATTAACTTGGAGGTTATTGATAGAGTTAAGAACGGGGTTGCTAACTAAGTAGCAGCTGATAATCTTCAAGAACAGTCCAGCTGACCCGCTGATTGGGTTATCTTGCTTTTCTCAATGGAAGTGGTGAACAGGTTGCCAATCCTATTGCAGCCCCCACCAGAAGATATGGTTAAGTTGAATTTGGATGAATGCTCTCTAGAAAACCTAGGGCCATCAGGTACTGGGGTATAATAAGAAGATGGGACATTACTGTAGGGCCTTTTCAAGACCATTGGGGATGGAGCTCAACAAGCACACAATTGCTGCCACTAAAAGTTGGAAGGCATTGTTAATCAGGAAAGGTTACTTGTGCTACCATAGAAGGAGATTCAGCAAATGTTGTACAATGGATGTGCAATCCAACAGAAGATCCTTAGTGTCATATTCCTTACATAGAGCTATTTGGTACCTTGCTTCTCAAATGTACACACTTTTTTTTCATAGGCTTCTGTCAACTTCTGTAATTTATTTTGGTTTATTTAAACATTCCTATTCTATTTGTGATTTTTGGTAGCTATTCTCGTCATGGTAGAATCCTATTTCTAGTCCTAGTAGGATTGGGAGTCCTGGTTCTCTTTTTTTTTTTCAAAATATGTAGGCCTCCAGGGAGTATTGAACTCATGACCTCTTAATTGTGAGGTGTTGGTCCTTACCAACTGAGATACCCCCCACCCCAAGGATTTGGGAGTCCTGGTTTCTACAGTACTAAACCCCTTAGTATACAATTTTCATGTATGGGGGAAGACACTTGTATGATATTTTGTTGACTTTTGGATGGTACAAGAACATGTGCTACTTAGTTCGGTTTTTTTGTGAATTTATATCATGGATTCGAGCTTTTATTCGTAGGTTTAATTTAATATGTTGGTGCTATATTCTTTTTTAATATGTTATGAACATTGTGTTTTGGGTTCTAAGGATTAACTTTCTGTTTAGTTTGTGGGGCTTTCAGTTTAATTCTATCATTGTTAGTTTTTTGACCCTTTTTTTTTTTTTTTCAAATTGTTTCGGTAAAATTTCCAAAAAAAAATAACTGAAGCATTCAATGTTGAGAGAGAAAAAAACAGCTTCCAAAACAATTCTTACATATCTTCTTCCCTTAAACAGGTACCGAGCTCAGTTTTGTATTAAATCCTAATTCCACTTGTTCCTGAAGGATGATCCGAAACATGAATGTCTCAAGATTGAAACTTCTGACTTCATCCTTAGAAGCACTTAATCATCAGTTTCTACAACGATGTTCTGTCAGTGGAACAGCAAAAGGTAAAGGAAAGCTCAAGACAGCTGCACCACTGAAACGATCCATCATCCCAAAGAAAAAAGGCGCATCTTCTGGAGGTGGAGGTGGAGGTGGAGGTCGAATGCGTGAAGCCACTGAACACCTTAACAAGATGGTTGATTCATGCATGGATGCTCCAATGCCTATCCGTTATCTGACGCCGAAGCAGAGGGAACGAGAAGCTGAGCGTGAAAAACTGGTCTCATAAGCAAAGAGCGACAACGAGAAATTGATGCTTTGAAGGCTAAGAAAAAGGAAAAAAGTGAGGAGGAATCTCCGATGGTTATTGGGACTCCAGGGTTGGATCTGATTTCATTAGGTCTAGTTGATGCGAAGGAAATTCCGAGGAATGAACTGACTGTTGAAGATGGTCGGCGTCTTGCAAAGGAGTATAGTCGGGTTTTGATGAGGCGGCACCAAGCCCGACAGGCGGCAGAATCAACACTGCTAAGATTGAAGAAAGAGGCAATTGACGCTCTTCGAGAAAATCTCAGAGAAGCTGCACTAGTTCCTGATCTGACACCGTTTCCTGCGAATCGGTTTATGGCGACATTAACACCTCCTATCGAAGGGTATATTGAGAAGATCAAGGAAGCAGCTAAGAAGAACATTGGGAAGGAGAAACTTAGATGATGATGCTAAATGTGTTATTTTTCTTTTCTCATTCTATCCTTTGTCATTTAGTTTCAGGGCTCTGGTTGAGTTTTCTCTGTTTCGTTTTTCTATGGTATTGAGTTGAAATTCTACTTTGAAAATGGATCCCTAAGTTTTCAAACTGATTTACTTGTTTTGCTTCCTGCTTGGAATTATGTGACAGTAGTTTAATTTACTTTATACTTTGCTGAATTTGACTATTTTTGCTTCTTCTTTTTTAACGGACTAGTGTAGCTTATTTCTGAGTCAAAGTTGATGTGGTTCTTTAATTTGTATCTGTTTTTTTTCTTATTTTTTTTGGGACAGCTCAATCAAAAACCAGGATACACTCCCCCACTCGGAACGAAGAGCAGGAAGAGACATTCATTCCTTAGGCTAAGTGATGAGCAACAGGGCTGTTTATCCTATTTATGCAAGAAATGAATTTCATAGAATCAATGAGGGATTGATGTAGTCCAATACGAAAATGATAGAAGCAGGAACAGAGATAGCTAAACACTGGACCCAAAAGACAAACTGCATTGAGAGAAAAAACAAATTGAGGTTGAGAGAGTACCCATCTGCAACAAAAAAAAAAGCTCTTATCATCATGAGTCCAGCACCATAATCTGCTGAAAATGATGTTATCAAAGCTACTATCCATGATTGATTCACTATAACAGTCTCTAGTGAGTGGGGTAATTTTAGAATGGGAGGGGGATCGTTGCCAAGTTGTGTGGCTCCTGCACCAGTGCGGACAGCAATGAGAACCTACGTGGGGACATCCAATGGGGGTGGGGTTTTTCATTTCATTGCTAGGAGGCTGGAGGTCATTTTGCTCTTCTTCTGTCTGGGTGTAGGCTCCACGCAACCTTCTTTTCTCCCTAGGTTAAATACCAAAATTTGTATCAAACAATCACAGGAGAAAATGGCATGGCCTTGTAGGGAACTTTGGAATAGAGATGCTAAGAGCTAGCCGTATGGACGGACATTGGAGCTTTTTGTAGCTGGTTTTAGGATGAACGTTCAATGGCTTGGCTTTGGGAGGTGTTTATCCTTTCGCTGGAGATATATAGAACTATGAAACTTCTTGGTTATATAAATATTAGTAGGAAAGAGTCTCAATTATTAGACTTAGCATATAGCTTATCATGTAAAGCTATGATTTTGCATGGTGGTTGTCCTATTACTATACATCCATTGAGAACAGCTTTTACTTAATTCAGTTTGGACTTTCTTCTCATCAAAAAACTATTAGAGAGTCTTAAGTAGTGTTTGAGGGACACTTCTATAGGTGTATTTAGAAGATAGAACTTGACACCTTTTAATTGCCTCGTCTTATTCCCAAAAGTCCTTTAAGATAGGGGTATAAAAGGATGTTCAAAAATAAGTTGAAAATAACATCATTATGTCATTATCAAACTCATTTTTTTCGAGTATACATGTAAAATAACACTATTATACCCTCTTTGGACTAAAAATTGTGTTACACTAAAAGAGCAAAAAAGTAAGATTACAAATTATTTGACACATTGAGGAGTCTCAATAAGAAAATCCCCCTAAGTAAATCTATAGAAATTATCATTTTGAATATCATGGGTTGCTCATTCGATATAGAACATATGTAATGTAAAGAATCTAATACCATTGCAAAATTTTTTATGTTCTCACATATTCACCATCTTTTAAAGCCGACACTTGCTCACTCACACAAGTTTTTTCGATGTGGGACTAGTAAATCTAGATCATAAAGTTGGGTCATTCGTCGTCCTAATTAATCAGAGTTTTTTTTTTTTTTTGATAGGTACCTATTCTATGAGGGAGAGACGCAAGATGAGAATCAAGAGGCTTGAACCCAAGACCTCCTAGAAGGGTAGGCTCTTACGCTCCACTTCTACCTACTGCACTAGATAGTTGTTCGTGACAAACGGACCACAGTCGATCAGATTTTGGGAGAGGAGAGCAACTCTTCCAATCATTCCCGATCCTTGTTGCCTACTATGATGCACCCTCTGATTTTTAATGTTAATTTACTTACATCCAATGACAAATGGTGGTGCATTTTTCATAAGAATGGCATCTTTAACACTCGTACTGCTGCTAAATTTCTGCTGGGTTCCCCAGGTGCCCAAAATATTATTTATACCTCTTGGTGGAATTTTTTTTGGAAACTCAAAATTCATCCAAAATTTAAGATATTCTTCTGGCGTGTGATACATGCAGGGCTTCCAATCAAGGCTTCTCTTTCCAAATGGACGCCGATCGACCCCACTTGTGCGTTCTGTGGAAATTGCATCGAATCCTATTGGCATCTCTTCCTATTTTGCCACTGGGTCAAGCACATCTGGGTGGCTGGCCCTCTGGGTTTACGCACTGAATTTCTAGTTTATGACTCCATAAGTGATTTTTGTGTTTGGTTCTTTTCCTCCAAAAAACTAGACAAAGTTTATTTTTCTTGACTTTTTGCGGTGTTTATTATTTTTTTTTTTTATGTTTGGTAAAATGCGGTGTTTATTATTACATGCTACTATGTTTGGAATGCCCGGAATAAAGTATTGTTCAATTCAGAAAAACCAAATGCTGAGGAGGTGTTATGCCATGTTTCACGCTGGCTGTCAGAACTGAATTTACAACCCTTCCCTTCCTTACCCAATTCTGAATCTAAGGAGCCTTCTTATTCTTATACATTAAGCTTTTGAGTTGGATATTTCAACATGTGGAACAATTCTGACCATCAAAGTAAAGGCAATGCAGCTTTATGAAGAAACCCATTGTGAATGTGGTGTTGGGACTTAAGAATAACCCCATATTGAAAAATTTTGGGACCTTGGATGCCATCATATACCAGTTGGCCCTCTCCACCTAATAGATTAAGCTTTTGAGCTGGATATTTCAACATGTGGAACAATTCTGACCATCAGAATAAAGGCAATGCAGCTTTATGAAGAAACACATTGTGAACGTGGTGTTGGGACTTGGGAATAACCCCATATTGAAAAAATTTGGGCCCTTAGATGCCATCATATACCAGTTGGCCCTTTCCACCTAATAGATTAAGCTTTTGAGTTGGATATTTCAACATGTGGAACAATTCTGAGAGTAAAGGTAATGCAGCTTTATTACGAGTTCTCCAACCACTTTCTATCAAGGTAGAGAACTGTTGATAGTTAAGAGACACAAATAGATAAATTCTTCAGGCATATATCAAGTTTAAGTACGTGGATTAAACTTTACCCAGAAAGAAGTCAGTTCACTTATTCAGATAAATCACATCTCATCTATTGCTAGGAATTGAAAGTAGTTGGAGTTTCAGAAATAGCAATTAAGAGACAATGAAATTGAACTTGAAGCACAAATCTGGTCTCAACTTGCCTGTTTTAAGACAAATAATCGGCGATCAGCTACAGTTGCTGGAATTATATCACTATACACACGTTTTGCCTCCTCAGCATAGAATTCAATGAAGCAAGAAGCCCCATATGTAACCTGCAAAGTGAGTACACAGGATTATATATATATGCTAAAGATGATGAAAAGACGGATCGAAAACAACTTGCAGGGTAACCAGTCAGAACAAAGTGAATGGGATACCTCTTCCACGGCTTCTTTGAAAGGTTTTCCTTGCTCTAACGTTATAAGTTGCCCTAGCTCTTCTTTATGGGTAATGAGCAACTCAGACCTTCCGCTGAATTTGGAAAAAATAATGAAACCCAGAAAAATCATTAGTGAACTGCTTTAGAGCCTCTAATGCAGCAGATGTTCTATATTCCCCTGGGTTCCACCCTCTTCTTGTCAGAGGCACTAAGGAACCGCATACGATAAAAATTCCACAGAAACTCTCTCTCTCTCTCTCTCTCTTTCTCTCTTTTAGGCACGTATGATGCCAATTGTAGATTTATTTATCTTTCTCTCCTCCTATGATACATGAAACTGTTTCTTAAAGACCTACAGTGTCTTGAAAATTCAGATTTTAAGAAGAGAGTCAGGGACCCTGATCTTCTGTGGCACGCTGCCCATAGCGGTGAGAGCGGCGCAGAGTGTGTCTCGTGTGCAATGACCACCTTACCCCCGCTCGGGCAAGGTGCTAGGCAGGGGGTAAGGCGATCATTGTGCGCACGACACACTCTGCGCCGCTCTCACCGCTATGGGCAGACGCGCCGTAGAGTTGACATGTGATATTGTGATGAGAAGGATAAGAATATATAGTTATGGATGACTGACAAAGCAAGGAGCGCCGGTGTCAACTGCCGGCGTGCATCATGTTTAATTAGAACAGCAAAAATTGCACTAATTCATCAGAACTCTCTCTCTCTCTCTCTCTCTCTCTCTCTCATTCTCATATAATGTGAACAAAGGAATGACAAATTGTCAAAGAAAGCATGCAACACGTACTTGCGAAAGATATGGAGGAATAAACTCTAAAGCCGTCTGAAGATTCGTTTGACTTCTGTATATTTAACAGGATTCGGAAAAGTCCTACTCAAGCTCTTGTCTGTTCTGCTCTGCTCTGCTCTGCTATGGCTTCTCAACTTGTCCTCCTCTTATTCGGCCTTTGCTTATCTCTTCTTCCTCTCACTTCTCTCTCTCAATCAGAACCACAGTGCAAAGCATGGCTGGTCCAATCTATCCCCACCAACATGACCGATCTCCCCCGTGTACCTGGCGTTCTCTCCTCTGGTAATTCTCACTCTTTCTCTCTTTCTCTCTCTCTCTTGATGAGCTTTACTAGTAAACACCAAATCTAACATATCTAACATACATTATAGCGGATGTATTCCGGTGGTTGGCCGGGAACTCAACTCGAGATCTGGACATACTCGCCCAGTATTGGGAGCTCATAGCGCTTCCCAACGATACTCAATCAGGAGACTATGGATACACAGCCACCCAGATGGAGAGCTTCGGAGCTAATGAGGGTCTTCAAGTTTATCAGTCTCTTCAAAACGCTGCTGATCGCAATGTCAATATCAGGTAACAAGGAAAACACATATCCCTTTATTTAAACTCTCTAACCCCAAACAATTTGGGGTTGGGGGGGAAGGGTGGATCTTTATCACCTCCAGTTTGCTGACCGGCCCAGTCCCCAGTTCCTCTAACAAAGGGGGCTGAAATGACCCTCTACCCATGCCCAAACACCCTGCCCGGGTGGGGTCCACCATCCCCTATTAGAGGAACTGGGAACTGGGCCGGCCAGCAAACCGGAGGTGATAATTTTCCGGGAAGGGTAGGGGCACAGTGTCCAGATGGTCCTTTAAATTATTCTCTTTTGCCTATTTTTTTTCTAGGAAAAAAGCCTGGTACACGGCTCCGAGTGTCCAGCATGTGTCATCCTCTCTCCTTTTCTTTTGAAAAAGACCCTCTTGCCCTCATGTATTGCATGATCCATGCAACCAGGCAGCATTTTTTTTTTTCCTTTTCACTATTATGAAATACCACTAAGGCTGTGTTTGGTATGCATTCTTGGAATAGATTTTATGTCTAGAACACACGTGATAAAATAGAGAAGGATCGGCTTTCAGAATGCGTTCTAGACCCAAAATCTATTCTAAAAATGCATATCAAATACAACATAACATAACTTTGTTCGAGGTTGTTCTTATCTATAATATAGACCTGTGTGTGTCTGCCAAATGGCTGGTGGTGATAACTTTATTTTTTTTGTCACCTGTACTTTATGACATAGAGCAAGGCTAGGCCATATGTGAAGTCCAAGCCTGGCCTATTATGTCTCTTGTCAGATGCAGAGCTGAAGGCAGGACTCAAGCACAGGAAAGGCCGGGTTGGGCTGGGTTAGAAATTGCCACCCCTGCTTGAAAGATAAAACAGGGGTTTGCTACCTCCACCTACAGCAGTTTTCAGCTCTTACAAAACTTATAGAAGTTTTATGGTAGTTCATGATTGAAAACTTGGTTGCTTTAGTCTGCTTTGATATAGATTTTTTGGTCTTTGTTTCCAAGTTTTAGTTTCTGATTTTATGCCATTTGCTTGAATGAAGTGAGTTGAAGAGGTTAAGGATTGAGAGAGTATTGGGGCTAGCTAGTACCATAGTCATAATTAAGTTTAGTTACTTGCAACAATGTTAGAGAACTTACTTATGGGTCTTCAAACCTGTGAAAGACCTAGTTTTGGTTGAGAACCAGAAAGGCATGTACCTCAAGCATCCTTCAACGGGTTGAATTGGTTTCTACAACAAATTTTGTACAGAGTATTATCATTCCAGTTAAGATTATGGAACTCATGATTCTGTGTCTTTGTTGTGGGATCAAATGTGTTTCAGGATTTTACAGTACTCTGGGTTTTACCCTGATTATGACAATGAATCAGCAAGCCTTGCTTCAGGGAGACCGAATGTTCAGAACGTTACCTTACCACTAAGTAACTGGTACGGTTCCGGCATTGTCCATGCAAAAGTCTGGATATCAGATAATAAAGACATCTATATTGGATCTGCCAACAATGACTGGAAATCTCTAACTCAGGTAATTTATGTAACTTTTTTCCCCTGGGTACTAGGTGTTATCTGTACATAGAAAGCATATTTTGTCAACTAATGATCTATATGGTCTGTTTAGTTGAATGTGAATCATACTTCAAGAATAAATGTTCTCTTCACTAGTTCATGGGTGCTCTAAGGCAACCATTTTAATGGACTGTCTCTAAATAATGTTATTATTTTGGACTGTGAAGTACAGATGATATATGGTTTAAAAGGTTTAATACACTCCAATACTATTTTCAATAACCAATTTGGATGCCTGATTCCACTATACCAGAGTTAATATTTGTAATACTTGTAGGTCAAAGAACTTGGAATTTATCTTATTGATTGTCCAAGTGTAGCAACAAAGGTGGAGTTATACTTCAGCAACCTGTGGAAGCTTGCATTCCTTAATTCTTCAGTTTATACAAAAACAGTGTGGGATCAGCAGTGGCAGATTGAGAGACTAGTTCCTTGCTGGTCACATTTTATCCCCTTCCAAGAGAGGTGCAGGTATGTTATAGGAAGTTGACTGTGATCATATTGATTTTCCTTTCTTTTTTTTCAAATAAAATAAACTGATTAAGTTTCTGCTCCACTGTTAAAGCATTGGATACAACTTTTACTAATATATAAATCTTATTTTCTGTGTGATCTGCCTGGGTTCATCTCCTATTAAGAAATTTCTTAACTGTTTCTTAGTTAAGAATACTTCAGAAGGATGGGAGATGAACATACACAGATCACAAAGAATATCAGCAAAGCAAGTCTATTTGTACCTAGCATTTGTCATCACAATAGAACTTTGAGCACACATATTCTGGTTTTGTATACATAAGAGGATATATTTCTTCTAGACATCATGGTAGGGCTGAGCTAATCTTCAAGACCAAACTCCATCTAGAGTTATGGACTCAAACCAGCTCTTCCACTACAAGAAAAGAGTGAAAACTCCTGAAAATATATATGTTTAGTAAATATCTAATTTTTCTTCATCTTCTTATTGTTCACAGATCACCACTTCCATATTATGTGGAGACTCCCCATGTAGCAGGCTATCCACCATTGTCAGACCCTTACATGTTTCAAGTTGCAATCACTACTCCTGGTTACACTAATACAACTTCAAGGAATGACACCTGCTATCTCTCCTTTTCTCCTCCAGAGGTAATTTGCAATCTTGTTTGGAAAATGTAAATTGTGTCTTTTAGGCTGTTAAGTTCAGAGATTAAATTAAACCATGCAAAAATTGCCAAAATCAAATTAAGTTATTCAGTGAACCCACAGAACCTTAAGGTAGAGAGATCATTCAAATGACAGGATCCCAACTCCATGCTAATGTACCTTCTTGAATTTCTCTATCATATCTAGTACATTATTATGCCTTGCCTATTTGTAATATATGATAAAAGTCACAAAACTATACTACAATATACAAAAATATACAAGCTTACGTAAGTGAATCCCTCGTATACGGAAAGGTCTCTAAAATCACATTCTGTTTCTGACCAAATTTCCTAGACCCAAGAACTAATCTTCGAAGTATTTCAGTCTTTCAAGTACAAAGATTTAGCCTCTTCTTCACCCCTTATAGATCCAATTCACTTTCAAATCACTTCTAAGCCTTGTCTGTCTGTCGTATTTTATCTTTCCTGAAATGTTCATTCTATGCAGATGTTATTTGGCATGTATCAAGCAGATGAACAAGGATGGGTGGATACAATCAAATCTGTGGGGGTTGGGGCGACTGTTCGAATTAATACCATGGACTGGCTTGGCCAATCTCAATATTTGAATCCAACAATTTTTTGGTCATCCCTTTCATCTGCAATATCTGAGGTATATCACAATTCCCTTTTATCCTGTTTCATAAAAAAAAAAAAAATTATTTCCAGGGGTTCTTATTTAATCAATTCTGCATCTTCTAAAATATTTTCTGGATACAAGGTTGTCTTCTCCAAGCATGCAACAGTCAAGTTAATAGCAGCCTACTGGGCATATTACCTTAATGGCACAGATGAGTACCTGAAGTCTCTCCTATACTCCAATGTCCTCTGTTCATCTTCAAAGTACAACAACTGTGCTGGTAAAGTGGAGATCAAGTATTATATGGTTCCAGGGTACAACATGACTGGGCCAGCCCTGAAGAATGGGAAAAGCACTGGGAATATTTATCCTGATTTCACTAGAGTGAACCATGCAAAATATGTTGTAACTGATGTGAGGGCTCACATTGGAACCAGTAATCTTATATGGGATTACTTCTATACCACTGCAGGTGTGACCTTTGGGACATATAATCCTGCCATTGTCTCACAGCTTCAACAAGTCTTTGATGCAGATTGGAATTCACCTTATGCAACTCCAGTTCAACCATTATAAGAAGATCAAGTTAATTCAAGCAGATACAGATCATGAGTTTCAACTAGCTAAGAATAAACATATCATTTCTCATTTATATGTTCTTAGTTGAATTGATCAATTTCATTTTATTACCATTGAGGGTAATAAATTTCATATATAATGTACTTGTGTATGGAAATTTCCCAATAAATGCAAAGGAGGAAACAACATGAAGAAAAAATATGCTCCGTTTGGTTGCAAGGGAAATGCAAATATTTGCTTGGGAAGTGAAATATTTTTGCACTGGAAAAATCAATTTTGGTGTTCCGTTGTTAAGAAAATGTAAATATTTCCTTGACAAGTGAAACATATTTTACAGGAAATACAAATATTTCTCTTCATTTCATTTTCCTCCACTTCCCTCAAAACCAAACGAAGCTGTGACAAAACAAGGTGAAGAAGGCCGTCTTCCTTACCCTAGCAACCAGTCCCAAACTGTCTGTCCTTGTACTCAAGGAAGATCTGGCAAACTCTATAAGGCCTAATATGTATATGGTCTTCCAGCCGAGGTTAGTAAACCACAATCCAATGGTCTGAATGCTTGAGCACAGTTTAAAAAACCCAAAACATCTATATCCTTTTTCACTTGGAGCACTAATCATCAAGGCCCTTCAAGAATCCGGGCAAGGCTGGACAGAGTTCTATCCAATGCTGAAGCTATCACTACTCTACCCCCACTCTGCAAGCAAGGAGTGCCACGCACAAGCGGAGCGATAACAAAGCAAGGGTGGTCATAGATCAGGCAATCAAACTATAGCGCGTTAGCACCTAGCAAAAAACCAAGCAACAGATGAGCGCAACGCGCAAGACGTCAAAGCGGCCCAGTTCTTTAAGCCTTACTACACTGACAAGCCCCTCATGCAAGCAAGCCATGTAATTAATGAAGCTATAGAGTTACCTTTCTGATTCAAATTGTCTGGATTTGTGCAGAGGAGAGGTAGCCAACCATTGTTATTAGCTGGATGGAGGCCTGAGGGGAACAAAGCTTTATATTAGCCGTACTAGTTAATTTAATTGGGCAAGTAAAAGAGGATCTAGTTTTGGCCAAAAGATAGCAGTTGAGTGAATCGAGAGTGGGAGAAAAGCTTTGAGAAATTCTTAGTAGCCTATTTCCCTTCCAAGAGTGCTTTTGTCATAATCAGACTGAATTACACTTGGAGATTGGTTTTACTCTTTAGATAAGTTCCTATCTGCTGCAACTAATTGACGCGAACACTGGAATCCTGCACTCAAATGATTTTATTTCTGATAGTAGGAGCAGAAAATCAAATTATTCAAACGAGAGCGCTAGATGAACATTGAGAAGCAATTACTAATCACAGTAAGCTCAAAACATGCAATTAACCATCCCAAGCTTTCTCCTCGTCCTCTTCCAACAAATTTCACCAAACAGATATCATTGCAATGAATAAGTCGATCTGCCTCAGTCCACCTGTTGTTTTGAACCATTCCCGTAGCCCTGTTACTTGGAACCATTCACATTAATAAATTAGCAATTTGCCACCGAGACTAAGAAGAGTTTTTCAGAACCCACTCCACCAGAGTTGCGACGCCAAACCCTGTTGCACACTTTTTCTTGTCGTTCCAAACAGGACCAGCCATGTCTATATGCATCCATTGAACTTTCTCGTCCACATACTGAAAAAATTAAAACGTCTGAGTTTCAGAATCAAATCATAATCCTCCGCTGTCTACTATGAATCAATAAATATCTCCAACCGCCGCTTGGGGGAACGGACAGCATTGAACCCCTGGTTAACCCTCCACAAGCCAGATAAATTCAGAACAGAGAAGTCATACTGAATTTTGTTAACTCATGGCATGACCATAGATGTATCACTTGCATGATGACAAGTCCCTTTTCGTATAAGTACTTAGACCATGTTAAATAACAGAGAATAAAACATGTCTATACCTGTTTCAGGAAGAGAGCTGCAGTGATAGCACCGCCTTGACGACCTCCTGTATTCACCATGTCAGCGACCCCTGATTTCATGGACTCCCAATAGCTGTCCTCCAACGGCATTCTCCAGAACTTCTCCCCAGAGACCTCTGAAGCAGCAAAAACCTCCTTTGCCAGATCGTCATTCGGTGTAAAGACTCCTGTTCAAGAATTGAAGTTTTCCAATATAAGTCCTCAGCTTTCAACTATCCAGAAAATTTAGCATTTTCATAGGGAGATTGTTTATAAAGCCACAGTTCACATATGCTTTTGTCATTCTGACAGACTTCACAATCTTCATGTTTATCCGGTCATGTAAATTCTGGACAAGAAAAAAAAAAATATATATATATATATATATATATATATATATGGAGTGTGATTGTACCTGCAATAGAGGGCCCAAGGGCAACTACACAAGCCCCAGTCAATGTTGCCAGATCAACTATCTGAAGATAGCAGTTTTAGGTGTTAGCAATAAATTTAAATTTAAACCTAAGAAAAATCAAAATAACATTTAACGAAGGGGGAATCAGAAAGGCAAATGGTAAAACTTTAAAAGCCCAAATAAATAAAATTAAAGGAGAAAAATTACCATATGCTTTTATAGCACTATCAAAAGAAGCAACTGATGTCTTAATAATTCTAACAAATCGCGCAAAGAATATCTAAACAATTAAATTTTAAAAAAAAATTCCGTCGTTTTCAAATCGAAACTGCATGAATTGCGACCAAGACCAACAGGTGTCATGCTTGTTCTGAGCAACAATGTACAAAATCAAGAAGATCATACCTTCTCTACACCTTGGTTGCACGCATAAACCAAAGCATCTGCAAGGGTGAGTCTGCCTTCAGCATCAGTATTATTGACCTGCCATAAAAAAAAAGATCCAAGAAAGCAGATTTTATCATTAAGTTATAGAATAAATACGTAGAAATAATCCAGATTGTTAAAAAGGCGAGAGGAAATCCCCAAAGAACAAATAAGCTTCCCTCAAAATTTGTTAACAATTGTGGACACAATCCACATGTTTAAGCACCTGCTCATTTAAATTCTGGACAAAATATGGTCCAAAAATTTGGATTATGATGAGGGACAAAGGAGGGGGGAATATGTACAAGTTAATACGGTATCAATTGTGGACAATGTTAATTACAAAGCACACATCCACCAGAAACCAGAAACCGCCAATCGAATTGTTAAGTCGAAAATGCGAGCATTGTTGATGTCATGAAGCATTGACAGCCCACGATGCAACACCAACAGGAGCAGAATCTACAGTGAAATCCAGACCCAAACAAAAAGTTTCTGTTTCATCCGTAAAATTGAAACTGCATCCAAGTTATCATCAATACAAGACCAGTTACCCACACAAAATATTTAACCTATCAGAACCAAATAACTGAAAATGATTATCATACCCCTCTTGACACAACAGCAAGCACCGCACAGGTAATTTTAGAGTGCCAGTTCGTCCATGTTTTAATAGAGCTATTAACAGGTAGAGTAAGGATAAGAAATTGCATTGCGGTGGTAAAGCTTCAGACATGTTCTTACTAGATGGGTAACAGGCTATGCCTTAAGACAGTGTTTCAGTAGAATAAATGGGATGGGTTATGGGTATGTGTGTTAGGCCAACACAGATTAAGGGTATATGGACTAGGCCTTTCAACATATAAATATATTTGTATAAGCATTATACGTATCAGTATCACCTGACTCTCCCCATCTACAGGCATAAATGGAAAGGTAAGACAGTCTTACTTGTACTATACTCCTTCAATTAACAGCACAAATCTTTACCCTTACCCTCCTCATCAACATTTACCCTCCATATGAGGGTCGAGTGACAGGTGCCCATTGACATTCTTATGTTTCAGCATATACTCAATACGATGTCGGGATAGGTTGGTAATGGGGGACCGGAAAGGGGAAAAGAGAGGCTTGGAAGAAATCAGAATTGCAGGGGGAAAGAGAAGAAACCATGGAGAAGAAGAGGGAGGGGGGGGAGAGAGACAAGAGTCCACACGCACACAAACTCAACTTCAATTCATTGTTTTCATTATCCTCCAATGATGGGGAATTACATCATATATAAATAGAAATAAAAGACTCCTAAAAATAAGACTCACTATCTAACTAGGAAACTTATTTAAATAAGGAAACTAAAAACAATTGGAAAATAAAAATCCTAGTAGCTAACTTCTAAAATAAAGAGATACTAAAAAAAACAAAAAAAAAACATTATATCCCCAAATAAAATAAATTCCTAAATCCTACTAGATCCAAACACTCAAACTGGACCCGGTTCATCTCCGTCCGTCCAAATGTTGGGCCAGCCCTTGCATTGGCGGAAAACCAATATTTGCACATCTGGAATGATCCTAACCGTCTGATCAGAAAGCGATGACCATTGTCCTTCAAGCTAACTAACTCAACTCAGATGCCATAACTCTGGATACGCAACTGGGTTTGGGTTGGTCCAAGGTAGTGCACCAGTTGGGTCAGCCAGGTCCAAGATTCTCCTGCATCACCGAGAATCTAGGTCTTCTTAGGGGTGTCAATGGGTCGGGCTGGGCCGGGCCTGCCCTAAACCCTAACCCAACCCTAGGGGCCTTAACCTAAACCCAAACCCAAACCCAACCCAACCCAACCCTACCAGGGCCTAAGATACCCACAACCCTACCCGACCCTACCAGGGTTTTCCTTTGCCCAACCCGGCCGTGATTGACCCTGATTGGGTCGGGTTGGCCCTGATTGACCCTGACCCCTTCAACCTTATGAATACGAAAGGGAGAAAACAAAAAAGGTGGGGAGGAGGGAGAAACAAAGACAATGACCACTTCTTCATTTCGTTTAATTGCAGTCAGGAAGCTCCAATGAATACATAAGAAGATAACTGTCCCATAAACATTGCACACATATCTATTTTATCAACATAATAATATTGACACTTGAATCACTGACAAACTGCAACATTACAATGAAAAGCTAAGCCAAAAGTACATCGATTCTGAAACTAAGAGAACAAAAGAAATAAAATTCGAGAACGCAAGAACAAGAGGCAACTGTTACAGCCTTACAGGTTTTAGAAAAGGGTTTCAATGAAGCACCTCGTTGGAAAAAGATGAGAACATTGTTGTCTATATATTTCCTCCATCAAAGGGGGAAAAAAAAAAAGGAGAATCTGAAACTGAGAGACTTAACTAAACAACATTGCTCTGTTGCTGGGTTGCTTTTCTCCATTTTCAAGATTGCTATCCCTCTTTTATCATTAGCCATCACTTGTTTTGCTTCTCTTGCTTTCTTCAAAACCCATAGTTAGTGGAGCCTCCATAAATGAAAACTTCTACCAGATGGGGGTTTGGAACTCTCTATTTGGGTCGACAAACGCCTTCACGAGCAAACATGTCCAAGAAGTTAGAGATTCAGGGATTCCGGTGGAGGAGGAAACGAGAAGTGAGTAACCACATGCGAAGATGGAGTTTCAGTTAGGTGGAGAGAATCGATGGTGGGTGGAAGAAGTCATCATGGGTGAAGGTAGAGGTAGGAACAGCAACAATAGCAGCAGGAGAGGCGGCATGGCAGCCCTCAGTAACAATACCAGCACCACCACTACCACAAATAACAACAACCATTACCCCAACAAGCCTGCGTGGTTGCAATAATACGAGTTGATCGGTAAGAATATAAGATCGGCAAAGGCACCGGCTAGGGCTCAGAGATTTAGGCTCTCCGGTGGAGGAGGAAACAAGAACGAACGAACAAACAATAGATGAGGCTAGGGCTCAGGACTCAGATGGGAGAGGAAATAAGGAGATAGGGTTTTTTGTTTTCTAAACCAACAACTAGGATTTGTTTGTTCATGATCCTATGGTCCAAAATAGACCCCCCAAAAGCTCAACCCTATTATATATAATTATAATTAATACAGGGTTGGGTCGGGCCGGGCCGGGCTCAACCCGAGGCCTAAACCCGGTCCCGACCCGACCCTGGCACGGTCAAGCCATTTCTAAACCCTAACCTGCCCTTCGGGCTGAAAAATCAGGGTTGGGTCCAGGTCGGGCTCAGGGCGAGTTCGGGCCAGCCGGGCTTTCTTGACACCCCTAGGTCTTCTTTGATCGGATTTCATTTTTCCCTAGTTTTGCTTCTTTCTTTTCTTCCGGTTTTTATGTTTTGTCTTTGCTTTTCTTTTTGCTTGTGGTTCGGCTTGCAGATCTTCTTCTGTGAGCTAGCTTGTGTGTTTTTTTCCATTTTTTTTCGGCCTGCTTAGTTGATCTTGTGTTTTTTTGGTTTCTGTTTTTCATTTTTTCAGATCTAGGTTTTTCTGCTTTCGATCTAGGTTTTCATTTGGCTGTTTTCAACCTTAGATCTAGGTTTAGTCTCCTTTTGCCTTCCGTCTTTTTTCTTTCTCTTTTGTTCTTTCGTTTCTCTCTTTTGCTCCAAGTTTGTTAGTTTGATATTAGGTCCTGGTTCGCCAATCTTTCTGTCTTCCTTTCGGTCTGGTACACTTTCTCGGATCTAGGTTTTTCTGCTTTCCGATCTAGGTTTTGTCCTCGCTGTTTTCAACCTTAGATCTAGGTTTTGTCTCCATTCGTCTTCCGTCTAGCTGTTATTGGAAACAGGACCTGTAACATCCACTTAGAGTAGTTTACAGAGTGGAGTGACTGACTGTCGGGCGAGAGACAGGAACGGAACGGTCTTCAGAGTAGCCTATGTGTGTGTAGTAGCCCTTTCCCAAGAGCTTAGTAGCTTATAAAGGAGAATAGGATCAAAAACCGTCTCCTTTATGTATAATGTCTTAAATTAAAGAGGAGTTAGAAGAACACAAAAGGAATAGCCACACTGCTCTTTCTTGGATTCTCAATGACCTAAAAAAGGAGCTTTTGTTAGTTTGATCTTAGATCTTGGTTCGCCGATCTTTCCGTCTTCGTTTCGGTTGGTGTACTTTCTCTGGTTTGCCAATCTTTCCGTCTTCCTTTCGAACTGGTGTACTTCCTCAGATCTAGGTTTGGTTTTATCCTCTGTTTTCCAACCTTCCATGCTCTCTTTGTTCCAGCTCTACTAAGTTTTCTTGTTTTGAGTCTGGTTTTTCCGCTTTTCTCGCATTCGTCCTTGAATATATCTCTTCTCATCCTCAGTTCTTCTGTCTCTTCTTTCTTTTATTAAGTTTAGGTATTTTTGTACTGACAATTTTGCTTGCCCTCTGGCTTTAGTTCTCAGGTTTCTCTTGCCTCAGGGATCTCCTTCCACTGATTCGGTGGCGTAATGCCGTAATCTCCGCTGAGCCAGTTTCAGGCACAAATCTTGCTGTGCAATTTTCCCAGCCTTTGTGTGTCCTATTTTGCTCGTGGAATCCCCACCTTCGCTTTGACCTGTGGCTTTCCTCGTGAAAGGGAGCCTCATTTGCTGCTGGTAACTTTTTGGTCTTCAGGTAGTGTGCTTGATATCCCGTCGGAAAGGCTCTTGCTTCCCTCTACTTGCATTTTTTTTTTTCTGTCTGTTTGTCTGCAATTTTATTTCTCTCCTTCTGGCTTCATCTTCTGTCTTGCTTGTTTGGTGTCCGTTGTTTCTTTGCCTCTTGTTTTCTCTGATTTGGTGGTTTAGAATTGTGGCTTTGGGTCCTTTGTCTGGATTTTCTTAATCCTGCTTGTTCTTTGTTTGGAATGTGCTTGCTTTGGCATCCTATTTCTGCTTTTTTTGTTCTGCAGAATGGTTTTTTCAAAAGCTTTCCCTCACTTTTTATGTTCTATTTTCCCTGTGTGGTGTGTGTGATTTTGTGATACCAAGTCTGCAAGTGTGGCACTCTGCTTATTGTAATATGGGGTTCAAGGGTACAATTGTCCATAGGGTTTTATCTTGTGTTACCCTTGGGGCTTTAATGTCATTGTACTCCATATCTCATTAGTATAAATAAAGAGTGGTCTGTGTCTCTCTAATACAAGTCACAATTTTCCAGCCATCATGGTATCAGAGCTCTAGGAGAAAAATCGACCTAGGGATTCTCGCCGCCGCCATCTCTGCTCTCCCTCTTTCTTCTTTCTTGATTTTCATGAGCACCACCCAACCACCACCATCACCTCACACCACCACCTGCGCCTCCTCTCTCTCTCTCTCTCTCTCTCTCTCTCTCTCGGGTTTCTTTCTAGCACCACTGCGAGAGAGAGCTTCTGCCTCCTCTCTTATCCACTTTTCCTCCACCCTCGGTGGTGTTTTTCTTCACCACCGAGGGCTCTTTTGTTGCCCCTTTTATTTGATCTGCCTTTTCTCATGCATTGAAAAGGGCAGAATTTCTTTTTCGGGAAAGTTTTTTTTAGATCCTTGAAGATCTAATTTTTTCTCCGGTTTTGTGAGTTGTTATTCCTCTTTTTGGGACGATGTCGGATTCTTCCTCAGCCACCTTTAGAATCGAAGGGCAAGTTCGCACTCCTGATGGCTTCCCTACATTCCCTGCTTGTGTCGTTCGCTTGGATGGTAGCAACTTCCTTATGTGGTCAAGGTCTTGTTATCTCAATATTGATTCCTGTGGATATTTAGGTTATCTCACTGGTGCAAAAGAGTAACCCCCCACTCCAGGTCCTGAACAAGATAGATGGAGTTCTTCTAACTCCCTAGTGAAGTCTTATCTTCTCTCAAGCATGACGCCTCAACTTGCTTGTGGCTATCTTCTGTTAGATACAGCTACAAAAATTTGGAAGGCTACTCAAGAGACTTATTCCCAGGTTGGGAACGATGCCCAGGTCTTTGAATTGCGTAAGCGGCCTGATGAGACAAAGAAAAAAGAAGTCAGCTTGTCTCAATACTATTCTGAGTTATGTAGCCTGTGGCAGGATTTGGATTTTTATGATACTTTCCAGGCCTCTAACCCTGAAGATGCAATCGAGTTCCAGAAACGTGAAGATAATTCCGGGTGTATGATTTTCTTGCTGGGCTCAATGTGGAGTATGATCAACTCCATGCACAGGTTCTTAGTAGAGATCCGTTTCCCACTCTGGAACAGGCCTATTTCTTGATCCAACTTGAGCATATTCGCCGTACTGCCATATTGCCTCCTTTCCAAGACCGATCAGCACTTATATCTGCCCCTCCTGGGCAATCCAAAGGTGGTTCCTCTCGTCCCAGTGATCGTTCTGATCGTGAACCTCTTAAATGTGAATATTATGGGAAAGAGAGACACACCAAGGAATTTTGTTGGAAGCTCCATGGGCGCCCATCTGCTTCATCCACAAAGGTCGTGGTCGTGGTCTTGGGAAACCTTTTGCAAATCATACTGTGACCACAACAGTTGATCCTCCACCTAGTGCTGCTCCTTCCACTTCTCAGGATGAACTTACCAAGCTTCTCCGTCATTTGGTAACCAACCTGGACTGATGCAAACCTGAGAGGGTAAGCAAGCCAAGATCGAATCTGGAAGAGAATTCTAATTTGAATTTGGTTTGAGTAAGTTATGGGTAGGTATGATGGAGGGTGGCTGTAAAGAATGGATGATGATAGTTGAAGATGAAAATATATAGGTGGCAGCCTAGAGTCTCACTAGTTGCTCAACCCTCAGAGTCCCACCGCGGTCACGATTGAAGGAGTCCCACCTTGATCCCACTTGAGTTTCACAAGAAAAAGTTCTCAAAGAGAGTTTTTGTTTTCAATTCATGGTTGCCTTTGAGAGCATCCAAGACTAGCATTATATAGAGATAGAAATCTTGAGTACAGCAAAATAACATTAATAGACTCTTAGAATTCCAAAAACCTTTGGAATTCCCCATACATAGAGAACAATTCCTATACATTGAAACTATCCCCAAGACCTAGAAAGTTGTTCCCAAGACATAGGAACTACAAACAAGACTTTGAAAACTGATAATCGAGAGCAGCTAATGCTACCTTGGAATACAAAAAGACAAATACTAAAAACTAGGAGATACTCTAGTGTCTATTAGACTTCTACCTAGAAATACGAAAGGACTCTTAAATAAACCTGGGAAATATGAAAATAAGCTACTACTAAGCCTAATCCCGTATCCCTTCCTTGGACCCACATCTTAGGCCCATTAAAGTGGCTCCTTACAAAGAAAACACATGGAATCAAAGGCCCAATGCATACATAACCCCACCCAAGGCTTATTATTTCCAATAAAATAAGCTCATTATGTGACTTATCTGCATCATGGACTCTACCGGCCCTGCCAGTTCTGCTTCTGCTTCCTCTTCCACCTTGGTTCCTTCGGATTCTGGCAATCCAGGTATTTCTTTTGCTGGTATTTGTGCATCTACTATTTCCCAATCATGGATTCTCGACTCTGGTGCTTCAGATCATATCACCGGTAAGGCTGATTTTTTCTCCAAACATTCCCCTTGGTCTGGTAAGGATAAGGTGTGCATTGCTGATGGTTCTCTTTCATCAATTTCTTGAAAGGGATCCATCATATGCTCTCCTACTCTAACCCTAAACTCGGTTTTGCATGTTCCAAATTTTAATCTCCTTTCCATTAGTCGTCTCACTTCCGACCTTAATTGTAAAGTGACTTTTTTCCCTTCTCATTGCCTCTTTCGGGTCTGGCAACGGGGGAAACGATTGGCTCTGGTAAAGCATACAGTGGTGTCTATTTGCTTGATGTTGCTGCCCCTTCTCTCTGCCATGCTCATCATACTGATGCTGATCCTGTTGTTCCTCCTGCCTTATTACTTTGGATATACGTTAAGGACACCCTCCCATGGGCACTTTAGTTAAAGCTTTTCCTAATTTATTTTCTAATTGTACTCCCAAGGATGTTTTTTGTGATGAACAGGCATGTACTCGAAGTGGCTCGTGCATTGATGTTTGAAATGAACGTTCCTTCTCATTTTTTAAGTGAGGAAGTTTTAACCATTGCATACTTGATCAACCGCATGCCTGCCAGTGTGCTTAACTTTAGCTCGTCCGTGCAAGTTCTCCACGGAAACACTTCCTTCACCGTTCCACCGAAGGTGTTTTGTTGTGTGTGTTATGCTCGAAATCACCAACATCCTGGTAAATAGGAACCTCGAGGATTGAAGTACATTTTCGATGATTATTCCCCTACCCATAAGGGGTATCGATGCTATCATCCTCCCACTCGTCGGATGTTGGTTACTATGGATGTGGTGTTTAATAAAGTTGTCCCATATTTTCCTCCGGCCTCTCGCCATGGGGGTGATTTGGTTGGTGTCGAGATGCCTGATATGCTTGATATGCCTATACCCATACCACCACAGTGATGACCCTAGTTCTTCAGTCCAAGAGGAGACAACACCACCAGATGTTATTCTTCCACCATCTAAACCTCCTATTGTTCACGCATATCATCGTCAAGGTCAAAGAGACACCATTGTAGCTGCTCTAGAGCAATCGGCTCCTCCTACATTGGATCCAAGTATTTTTTTCTTCCTCTTTACCTTCTTCACCTTTACCTATTGTTTTTTACCCTTCTTTGGATTTACCCATTGCTCATCGTAAAGGAGTTTGAGCTTGTACACAATATCCTATCTCAGGTTGTTTCGTATGAGTCTCTTTCTCCTTCATACCGTGCCTTTGTTTCCTCTTTGTCCTCTGTTTTTCTTCCCAAAAATTGGCAGGAAGCTCTTCGTGATCCAAAGTGGAAGGCAGTCATGTTGGAAGAAATGCATGCTCTGGAGAAAAATGGCACTTGGGATCTGGTCCTTCTTCCTCCCCAGAAGAAAACAGTTAGCTGCAAGTAGGTGTTTGCTGTTAAACAAACCTCAGATGGAACTATTGATAGATACAAGGCCCGGCTGGTCACTAGAGGGTTCACACAAACCTATGGTCTTGACTACTAAGAAACATTTGCCCCTATTGCAAAAATGAACACAATACGTGTTATCTTATCCTGTGAAATTTACCTTGGTTGGGAGTTGCAACAATTAGATGTAAAAAAATGCTTTTTTACATGGGGAAGTTTATCTTGATATCTCTCCAGGGTTTGCCACTCAGGAGACCCATGGGAAAGTATGCAAGCTGAAGCGTGCCTTATACGGTTTAAAAGTCCCCACGGGCTTGGTTTGGCAAATTCCATGGTGCAATGGTCTCATTTGGCTACACTCAAAGCAATGTTGACCATACCCTTTTTACCAAGAGAACTGGAACCAAGATTGCTATTCTTATCATCTATGTAGATGATATTGTAGTTACAAGCAGCGACAAGGAGGAGATCTCTCCCCCAAAGGATTATCTTGGGAAGGAATTTGAAATCAAGGATCTTGGCCTATTACTAATGCAGAACCAGGGAGGATTGTCTGCTATGGTGGGCTTCAAAGAGGGAACAGTAGAAGAATTAGGACAAAGGAGGGAAAGGAAGAGGGAACTCATGTTCACAAACACGCTCTCACAGAGCTTCACAAATAACTTCTATTAATCAAATCTTCAAATCTGGCTCTTCTATCGTAGTACTTCAATTTAAAGGAAAATACCCTTACATAAAATAGAAACTAACCAAAAGGCAAACTACCAAAATAAGACATATCTAAGAAAAGGAAACTACCAACTAAGCTCCTACGTAATATACCTAAGAAATAAAACAAATATTGCATCCTAAACTAAACTACCAGCCCTTGCCAGACCAGAAAACCGGTTTAGGACCAGTCCTTAGTTTGGGCTTCCAAAGTGGGTCATGCTGGTCCAGCCAGGCTAAGGCAACTGCATCAGCTCTCCTCCTCTGAAAAGAACTCGACTCCAACAAGTTCGGATAGGGTCCAAGAATGCTGTCTGAGTCAACTCGCCGTAGGAGAAATGTACCAGGTATCTTCTTGAGTTTGATAGTTGGAAGATCCTTAGCTGGGAGGAATTTCATCTCAAGGAATATGTATTCTCATAACCATAGTGCTTGGTTTTCTTGTCATACAACCATGGGCATCCCAAAAGAATGTGGCAAACCTTCAAAGGGAGGACATCACACTGCACTTGATCAATCAGTCCACCAATAGAATATGTGAGCAAACACCTTTCATTAACCTTGAGGTTTGTGTTGTTCACCCATGCAACCTTGTAGGGATTCGGATGAGGTTCCGTCTTTAAACCCAACTTGATAACAGCATCTTCAGCGACAACGTTGGTGCAACTACCTGAATCAATCACCATATCACATAGCTTGTCATTGCATCGCACCCTGGTCTGAAAAATATTGTTATGCCGCCAATCTTTATTTTCCTCATTAGAAACTTTTTATGTTGTCAAGAGGGGGCGAATAATATAGCAATATTGGCGCTCGCCATCACTATCATCATCATCAACCTCACTAGGCTCACGCTCATGTTCAGCCACTAGATTGACTATCCCTGTGGGTCGTTGCTCCTTTGGATCAAATGGTATAAAATTGTCCTTGTCAATGTGGGCTACCAAACGGTTAGGGCACTGAGCAGTTATATGGCCATACCCCTTGCACATGAAGCACTGAATAGCTGCTTTTGGCATCACCGAATTTCTGTCATATCCACGCCGATGTGGAGAATAAGGTCTATCTGAACCTTGCCGAGGTGGGGAGTAAGGACGAACCAGTCGTGTAGGTGCCACAGAAGAATTACTAGCCTGTGGTTTGTTAACCGAAGCTGACTTCTCCTGAAAAAAAGACTGCTGTGGGCGAAAACTACCACCTCTAGAATATGTGTTAATAAAATTTCTTCGGTTCTAAGGTTTCTTCAAATTTTCCTCAACCTGATAGGCCACCTGAACTGCTTCCTCCATAGTGGGTAGTCTACTGGCGGCAACTGCGGCACTGATTTGTGGATGTAAGCCATTGCGGAACTGCGCCACTAAGACTTCCTCGTCCCACTCAAACTCAGATCGAGTGGCTAAGTAATAGAACTTGGCCATGTACTCCTCAACTGACAAACTATCTTGTCTCAACTGCACAAATTTGAGGTGTACACACTGCTTGTAATCAGCCGGTTAGAATCTTCGGTCCATTGCAGTGTGCATCTCAGCCCATGTAGTAACTTGGCCAAGACCTCGAGTACAGTTCTGTTGTTGGTATTTGATCCACCAAACTCGGGTCGTGCCTTTCAACTTACCCTCTGCAAATATCAGTTTTCTGGCCTCTGGTAAATTGTACCATCTAAAGAAAATTTCCAAGCTATGAACCCAGTCAAGATATTACTCCGGGTCGTGGTCCCATAAAAATCAAGGACGTCCAACTTTGCTGCTTTGTCCACTCCTTCATATTGTCCAGCCCCATATGGTGGTAGTGGTGGTGGGGTGTAATTCAAAGAATCCACAGATAGCATGGGACTCTTTCCTTTCTCAGAAACCACCAATCAATCAATCGAAGCTTGCATAGATTCCATCATTGTTTGAATGGAATTAACCATGGTGGTAAAGAGTGTCCAATTTGGCATCTGTGTCAGCCTTATAAGAATTTAACTGTTGGTTAAGTTCACTGTCGATTACCATGGTTAAGCTAAAGAAGAAACACTTAAAAGGTGAATAGCAAAACAGTAAATAAAAGGGAATTTTATGACACTAATGGCAGAACTGTAATTATGGGTAGTGCAATGATCACCAACAAAGGAATATTACACTATTACGTATAGGCTAAGGGCAAACTGGGAAGTGGGTGAAAAAAAAGGGGGTAAACAGAATTAATAAAAATAGAGGGGTAGTTTAGGAATAAAAATAAGATAAAGAAAGAATCGTGAGTGGGGGATATGCTAGGAAACAAAGTAAATTGGGAAACTTATCGATTTGCGAGAGGAGAAGAAGACACTTCGTCTTCAACCTTTGACCGAGAGAAGAACCGGGAGAGGAGACTGTAAATTCGAGGAAGCCAACTACTCCGGCGGGTGGGGGATTCTACTTCGTCTGCTCTGAGTTTGACTGCAACGAGGAAGCAAACTTCTGAACCAGGTACATAAATTTCTTTCTTCTGCTTCGATTCCTATGGGGTGGAATCGAAACGATGGAGTTGGGGAGAGCTATTTCTGCGGGAGAAGGATGAATGGATGGGGTTTTCTGTTTTTTTTGGTCGCTGTTACAGCAAGGAAGAAAGGGGTTGTTGCGGTTGGGGTTTCAGCGGGGTTGAAGGAGAGGGGTGGGAGATGGAAAGGGATTATGCAGGATTTTTATGTTTTTTCACTGCTGTTGGTTGCAGAACAGTAATGGAAGGAAGAGATAGAGAAAAAGAAGAATGGGTTGAGAGAGATTAACAGGGAAGGGAGTGAAAGAGATTGATGGGGAAGGATGATGGATCCTTTGGCTTTGATACCAGATAATGCAGAACCAGGGAGGGTGGTCTGCTATGGTGGGCTTCACAGAGGGAACAGTAAAGAATTAGGAGAAAGGAGGGAAAGGAAGAGGGAACTCACGTTCACACACACGCTCTCACTGAGCTTCACAAATAACTTCTATTAATCAAATCTTCAAATCTGGCTGTTCTATCGTAGTACATCAATTTAAAGGAAAATACCCTTACACAAAATAGAAACTAACCAAAAGGGGAACTACCAACTAAGCTCCTAGGTAATCTACCCAAGAAATAAAACAAATATTGCATCCTAAACTAAACTACCAGCCCTTGCCAGACCAAAAAACCGGTTTAGGACCAGTCCTTGGTTTGGGCTTCCAAAGTGGGTCATGCTGGTCCAGCCAGGCTAAGGCAATTGCATCAATTACGGTACTTTCTTGGAATTGAGGTTGCCGGCTCTACCAAGGGTGTATTTTTTTCTCAGCGAAAATACACTTCAGATTTATATCTGAGACAGGCATGTTGAGCTGCAAACCATCAGATACCCCTCTTGAAGCCAATGTTCATCTTTCCAGCAAAGTAGGTGATCCTGTTGATAAAAGACAGTACCAAAAATTACTGGGCAAGCTAATCTATCTTTCCCATACACGACCGGATATAGTTTTTGCAGTTAGCTTGGTCAGCCAGTACATGCATGACCCTTATTCTTCCCATTGGGATGTTGTGATCTGGAATTTGAGATACTTGGAAGCTGCCCCAAGTGGCAAAGCTGTTTTATTTTCTCCTCATGATCATATGCGAATCAAACCTTTACGATTCTTACTGAGCAGTTCCCTGGATGATCGACGATCCACTTCTGGTCATTGTATCTTTGTTGGGGGTAACCTGGTCTCTTGGCGAAGCAAGAAGCAATCGGTTGTTGCCCGATCGAGTGCTGAAGCTGAGTTTCGTGCCATGCCCCATGGCATCTGTGAATTAATGTGGCTCCAAGGGTTGTTGAAGGACTTGGGTCAACCTACATCTTTACCTATGATGCTTCACTATGACAACAAGTCTGCAATCAGCATTGCTCACAATCCAATCCAGCATGACAGAATCAAG
The DNA here is from genome assembly GCF_018873765.1 of Telopea speciosissima. Taxonomy (NCBI): domain Eukaryota; kingdom Viridiplantae; phylum Streptophyta; class Magnoliopsida; order Proteales; family Proteaceae; genus Telopea; species Telopea speciosissima. Next base: position 81,163 of record NW_025317467.1, read on the forward strand.
CATGTGGAAATTGATCGCCATTTCATTAAAGAAAAGCTCGAACAGGGTCTAATTTGTACTCTTTTTGTCAAGTCTGGAGATCAGTTGGCTGATGTTATTCACCAAGAGTCTTAGTAGTAAATATTTTGGTCCTCTTGTACGCAAGTTGGGCTTGTGTGATATTCATGCACCAACTTGAGGGCGAGTGTTGTAATATAGGGTTCAAGGGTATAATTGTCCATAGGGTTTTATCTTGTGTTGCCCTAGGGGCTTTAATGTCATTGTACTCGATATCCCATTATTATAAAGAAAGAGTGGTATGTGCCTCTTTGACACAAGTCACAATTTTCCAGCCATCACTGCTGTTAAGTTTAATGTCCAGTTATTGTGTAGGTGTTTGTTTTAGTATTTGTGATTGCTCAAGTTTTGTGGGAGTTTCAACTTTAGGTTTTTGTGGATTTTAAGACTTTTCTGGCCTTTCTCTGCTCTCAAAAATGGATCCAGTTATTACTACCCTTGGTGAGCCAGACCCCACACCCCTGAGGCCCCTCCCCTGTTAATGGCGGTGGACCATGATGATGAAGTTCTAAACAATGGCCCTTGTCCAGTTGGGTTCAACTGGGACCCCATGGTCGTGGACGGCCATTCACTTCAAAACAAGTCTCTGTTGCCACCATTTTGAAATCCCTGAGCTCAGCCTTGAGTCTAGGGCGAGACCTGGAGATCAGCCAGATTGGGGCCAAACTTTATATGACACAACTCACGTCGGTAAATGAGTTTAGATTAGCAATCTTTGGAGGTCGATGGTTAGTCAAACAATGCGTCTTTGCCATCCAGCCCTGGAATCCATCCATCCCCCCCCCCCCCCGCCCCCAAGGAAAAAAAAACTCCAAGCTCCAGTTCCAATTTATGGAATTATGGGTTCACGTTTATGAGCTGCCCATGCACTTATACTCGTAAGAGGTGGCTGTCCACATAACCAGTAAGAGCGGTGGTTCTTGTACAGTGCTCCTCCCCTCTTCTCTAAGGGACTTTGGGCGATCCCTGGTCATTTATGTCTCCTTGCCTTTACACTGCCCTTTGAAACCAGGGATATGTATAAACCCCCCGAAGCTTCATTGTTTTGGGCTGAGTTCACCTATGCAAAACTATCTTTCTGTTTCTTTTGTGGAATTGTGGGCCATAATATGCAAACTTGTCGCGTTAAAAGAGATGTTGAACACGGTTTTTGCTCAAAGCTATTTTTGCCACTTCCACCCCTTACTGCAAGGCATATTTTGGTACTCTCTTCGAGGATTGCAGAGATCTGTCACCCGCCCCTCGGCGGCGGACCAAACGAAACTCTTGGGAAAGACCATCATTATTGAGCGTGAGTAATCCCTGCTGCCTTTCATCTCAGATCTTCCACCAAAGGCAGATGGTGGTTTGGTTAATGCGATGGAATGCTCAGGTTCAGGATCGCGTGGCCTTTTCTGCAAAGGAGATCGTGAGTTTGTTTCTTTAGCTGAATGGGTAAATTTCTTATGCAAGATTCTTCATGGTTAAATTTATCCGGAGCAGCAATTTCAATCTTGGGCATCTCACAATTTGCATCGCTTCGGGCCGGAAGGCTCTTACCGTGCAAAGCAATAAAGCGTTTGTAAAGCAAAAACAAAGTTATCACTCTCAGGTTGTATCTGGAAATGTCAATAGATTACTTTTCTTAGCCCCAGCAGACAATAGCGATGTAAAAGTAGATCCCTACCCACCTACGGTATCTGATTTGTACTCTCAAAATAGTGGAAATATCTCCCCACCCCCTGCATCTACTTGCTCGGTTGCCTCCACCTCCCTGAAGGATGTGGGGCTTGCAAATCCTGAGCGACTTCCTCGCTTGAATGTTCTCAGCCCTCCTTGGCTCACAGCCATTAGGGCTTCTACCGTAGAAGGTGGACCTTCCCAGTTGCGCACTCAAGGGGTTTCCCTTCGCTTGATTCTTCACCCAGAAGGAAAAGATCCCTCAATTGCCATAACTTAGAGTCACCAAGTCCTCGATCGGGACTCTGGCCAAATTCGGGATCCAACCCATGTTCCCTCCCCCCTTCGCCTTGCGGGCATGGAGCCAGTTCAGGAGCCATCAAACACTGAGTGTGCCCTGGCCACGGTTTCAAAGATTGTAATTGTCACCCCTGAGGTCAAGGTAGTTGAACGGTTGAACCAGAGATAACCTCATCTGTGGTGATTGAGGAGATTGAATCTGAGTGGAGTCCGTACCCTAGCCCAGGGCGTAACAAATGCAAGGACTTTGTGAGTCCCATAATCCAAGGGCTTAAACGTCTCCACATATCAACTTTTGAATGCAAAATAAACCCTTCAGTCTCGGGCCTCCTTGGATGGCACTCACCTAAGAAGAAGAAACATTTTGCACGACGGAAACTTGCTTCTAGTTTCAAGAATACTGTAGCTCCCTCTGAAAGGTTCAGTGCGGCTGTCTTTCAACAGCCCCCAGCCAGCCATGAGCATCATCTGTTGGAACTGTCAGAGTGTGGGACGGCCTCTGACAGTCCAATACTCGAGCAATCTTTGCTCATGTGCCTATCCCTATTTAGTTTTCCTAATGGAAACTAAACAGCCTCAAAGCTTACAAATCTCAAGAGGAAGCACGGTTTTTCTAACTTCTTTTGCATTAACTCTATTGGTCTGTCTGGAGGCAGAGCCTTATTCTGGAAAGATAGTATCAATGTCACATTCCTCTCGGCTTCTGAAAGGATGCTCGACATATCCATTTTTGGATCATCACCAAATATCAAATTACGTGTTACCTTCATCTATGGCAAGCCTAGAAGCGACCGCAGGAAAGGGTTTTGGAGGGAGTTATCCCAACTTGGTCAAACGGTCATGGGACCCTAGTTATGCCTTGGGGATTTCAATGAAGTTCTCTCTCCCGAGGAAAAATGGGGAGGCAGACCAAAATCTGTAAGTCAGATCTCAGCTTTTAATGATGCTACCAATGAGTGTTTATTTTTTGAGCTTAAGTTTACTGGACCTGCCTTCTCATGGTCCAAAAAATGAAAAGGCTCAAACCTTATCATAAGTAGCATCAACAAAGTTTTTAGAAATACCAAGCTGATCAGAGCTTACAACAATGTTACAATTCATAGACATCCTATGATAGTTTCAAACCTTATCATGAGTAGCATCAACAAAGTTTTTGAAAATACCAAGCTGATCAGAGCTTACAATAATGTTACAATTCATAGAAACTCTATGATGACTCTGACCACACACCGGTTGGTGTGTTAATATTCCTCCCCACCCCCCCCCACCCCCCCCCTCCACAAAAAAGAAGCATAGATCTGGTTTTAATTTGAGGTCAAATGGGCGGCTAACGTTGAACTTGGTAAAATGAAATGGTTGAATAATTGAAAAATGAGATTATGCAGGAATACACATTGAATGCTGAGATTACGCATTGAATTTCTGGTAGTAGACCCATAATCAAAAAAGTGTTTGTGATTGTTCTAGAAGAAATTAAACAAAAGATACGGTAGAACTAACATTATTAAGTCTTCTTAGTCCTAAGAGTTCACAAGTTCTCCTCTTTTTAGCCTTTTTCAAAAAATCTGCCACTGTGGTTTAAATCTACGATCTTGGACTAAAGAAACCTTTGGTAATGCGCAGGAAGAAATGTCCAAGGCAGAAGTTGCCCTTGAGAAGGTTCAGTGTGCAACTAATAGAGCCGCCTCTATGATACTGAATCTGAGCTACGTCTTCGACTAGAAGGGTCTTCCACTTCAGAAAGAGATATACTGGGCCCAAGCATTCTGTTTGAAAAGGCACAAAACCGATGACCGGAATACTGCTTATTTCCACACAATTCTAGAAGGCCAACTGGGCTGGCTCAATCTGGTCCTGTTTGGCTGGCTCGAGCTGGTCCAGTTTTGGTCCTTGGTTCTTCTTCTTTTTCTAGCCAGTCGTGGGATCTACATCAGTTACTGATTGCCGTCGCCAGTTTAAAGCATTTCCCACCTTAAAGATAACTCGGGACTTTGGTTTACAACCAAAACAAATTTGCATAAGCATATAGTAGCTACATTGAGAACCTCTATTCAACCTCCAACCCATCTAACATTCAAGAGTGCCTTTCTACTTTTCCCCAAAATTTTCAAACGACGGCTTAAACTCTAGCCTTTATGCCCCTTTTTCAATTCTAGAAGTAAAAAATGCCACTTTCCAAATTGGGGCTTTCAAAGCCCTTGGTTTGGATGGTCTCCCTGCTAGGTTTTACCAAAAGAATTGGGATACCATGGATGCTGATGTATTTTGGCTGCTCACAGGTATTTTGACAATTGCTTTATGCTCAAGGATTTTAACCAAACAACTACTGCTCTTATCTCAAAGATAAAACACCCTGAGTCGATGACTCACTTTTGGACGACAAGCCTTCACTCTGTTTTCTGTAGTCATTGCCAAATGCCGTGTGAATAGGATTAAGCCGTTTTTTAATAGCATCATAAGCCCTAAGCAAAGTGCCTTTATCCCTACTCAAGCCATTTCCGACAACATCTGTGTGGCTCATGAGTGGTTGCATTCCATGGATCTAGGAAAAGCAAGAAGGGCCTCATGGCTCTAAAATTGAACCTTTGCCAGGCCTTTCCTTGAATTTGTGTTGCAGAAATTTGGTTTGCACCCAAATGGATTCACTGGATTATGCAATGTGTAACAACTGTTAAGTATCATATCAAAAGTTAATGGCTCAGTCATTAGGCCTGTTCACCCCAATAGAGGCCTTAGGCAAGGCTGACCCTTAAGCCTCTACCCTTTATTATGTGTCAAGACATCCTCACTCATCATCTCTTCCGTCCGGAGCAGTTAAATCTCCTCCAGGGTTTTAGTGCGAGCAGGAGGGGGACCTAAGGTTTCTCACGTTTTCTTTGCGGACTACTGTATGTTGTTTGCAAAAGCCGACCTGCCCAAGTGCAACATCATTATGTCTATTCTTGACCTTTATTGCTCTGCATCGGGCAGAAAAGAAACCTTGAAAAATCCAGCATTCTTTTCAGCCCGAGTGCAACACCATTATGTCTATTCTTGACCTTTCTTGCTCTGCATCGGGGCAGAAAATAAACCTTGGAAAATCCAGCATTCTTTTCAGCCTGACTACGCCTGCTACTTCTAGAACTGCCATCTCTAGTATTATAGCGTTTCGTGAGGTTAGGGACCATGGGCGTTACTTAGGGATTCCCACTGTGTTTGGGAGTTCTAAGGGGCTTTCTTTCCAATCTATCATTGATAGACTACGGGTAAATGACACCCAGGGTACCTAACGTTTTGATATATTATAACATAGGTATCCAATGTTTCACATATTGTGTTTGGGGGACCTAAATTGGATTATAATTAACCTATTTTTTTCTTTTTCCAAATTTACCCTTGCAAATAATTATATTTAGTTTTTAAAAATAAAAACTTAGGGACCCACATCACCGTCTCCCCAACCCCTTCTTCTTCTTTTTCTTCTTCTTCTTTTTCTTCTTCTTCTTCGTCCTGCAACCGTCTCCGCTACCTGCGGCAACCCAACCCAACTCCACCAGCTCATACCCCTCCTCCAACCCTAACCCACAACCATGAAAATTAAGAACCTGCAGAACCTGGGCACCATCTATCAGTTCCTAAGCAGTTCCTCTTGTTCTTTTTTCTCGTAGTTCTCCTTGTTTCTTCTATCTCATCCCTGGTTATAGCCGTCGAGTGGAAGACTCAGCAGGCCCTTCATTATGACTAAGAAATCCGGTGAATTGGAACCACAGGATCCATGAAATATGAAATATCCATTCAATTTCAAAGATCATCATAATTAGCTCTTCTTTTCTTTTTACTGGGTTTGTTTTGCTTGAAGAAGTCAAAGCTTTGTATGAGAAATTCAGGAAACTAAGCAGTTCCTTAAATGATGATGGGTTCGTATGCAAAGTAATATTCAAATCTTTTCTTCCCTGCTGATGAGTAGAGATAAAAATATAAGATGATTCAATACCCAATTAATTGTCTTGAGTACCAAATTGTCTTTTCTTTGATGTAGTAGCTAAATCCTGATGAAAGAATAGGTGTGGTCAACAAAAAATTGACTTTGCTAAGACGGTCTTGAACTCAAGTCTGAGCTCGTTCTTGCTGCCATTAATGGCTTCTTCTCACAACTTCCTGAGTAAACAGACGTGGATATAGTTTGAGATATACAGAACTATGTTCTGTCTGGACTCTGGAGAGCTCGAAATAATCTGATCTTCATGGGAACAGGCCAAATCAATCCTCAGTCATACTGCAAGTCCAGAAACCATTATAGCAGAAGCTTTCAGATATATGACTTGTAGCAGCAATAATTCTTCCCCTACACTGATAACTTCCATTTTAGATATCTCTTCCAGGATGGCATACAGGGGATTGATATGTTATGGAACAGAGGGAGGGAGGGGGAGATGGGGTGGGTGGGCATGGTGGTGGGGTTGGGTTGGAGAGGGGTAGGGGCAGGTGGAGTTGGGTTGGGTTGGGTTGCAGCAAGGAGCGGGACGGTGGTATTGCAGGAAGAGGAAGAAGAAGAAGGGGCGGGGGAGACGGTGATATGGGTCCCTAGGTTTTTATATTAAATAAAAATAATTATTAGAAAGGTAAATTTGGAAAATAAAATTTTGGGTTAGTTATAATCCAATTTAGATACCCCAAACACAATATGTGAAACGTTAGGTATCTAAACTACAATATGTCAAAGCGTTAGGTACCCTGGGTGTCATTTACCCATAGAATTCAGACCAAATTATCCTTGTGGAAAGAAAGCCTCCTTCCCGCTACCGGTGAGGAGATTCTCATCAAGTCTGTCCTCTCCTCAAATCCGGTCTACACGATGTCCATGTTCTTTTTCCCAAATAATAATTTTAATTAGACCTTTTGGTGGAAGACTGCTTCAGAGTTCAGACTCTGGGGTTTTTTGGGCTAAATGGGAGCAACTGTGTACTAGAAAAATTTATGGCAGACCTGGCTTTAGGGATTTCGAATGTGCTTTAACCTTGCTCTCTTAGCCCACCAATGCTGGTGTCTCCTAGAAAATGGCAACGCCTTATGGGTTCAGGTTCTTAAGGGCATAGTTCGAGAACTCGCGAGATCTCGCCGAGTCTCTCGGTTTTTTGACAACCCAAGATGAGACTGGAGGCGATATTCAAAAGTGTAATATCTCACCGAGATCTCAGATCTCGGATCGACATCACGGTTTGATCCATTTTTAATGCCCATCTAGTCCAGATCTCGCCGAGATCTCGGATCTCGGGTTGATATCTCGGTTTGATCCATTTTTAATGCCCACCCAACTCAACAGAACTCGCCATATCTCGGCGAGTTCTGTCCAAAACCCCCAAAAGGACTCTCTTCTTCCCAAAACCTACTCTCTTCTTCCCAAAACTACTCTCTTTTTTCATTTTTTGGATGGATTTCAAGACTTGAACTGTGATGCAGCTGCACATTTGAAGATTCAACTACACATCTTCAAGATTCATCAAAAATTTGAAGGATTTTTCAAAGGTAAACTATTTTTCCCCAAATCCATTTTTTTCAAAAAAAAATTTGTTCAATCCTTAGTAGATTCATGTCATTTTAAGATATGGTGCACAACTTTGGCGATCTATCACTTGATGGAGTCCAAATTTTTTTTCTGTTATTATTTTTTTTTTTTTTTTCTGCAAAAAAATGATTTTTTTTTGAAAAAAGAAATTGAAAAAAATAAGATGAATAATGATTGTTTGGAAGTGATTTTCATATATGTTTGACAACTTTGGATGCTCTACACCCTCATGGAGTCATTTTATTTTTTCACCTATTAAAAAATTTATTTCATTTTTCAGAATTAATAAATATATTATTAAAATTGTAAAAAAATATATAATATTAAGGAAAAATACCTGTTTTTGTTGAAAAATTATGCACAACAAATGTACATAATTTTCAACTTCAAATGGTGCCAAATACATCATTATATTATAATATTTTATATTTTAAGGTATAAATATTTTTAATAAAAATTCTAAATTTTATTTTTAATTTAAAAATAGATACTAAGTTTAGGGGATAAATAAGAGATAGTCATTTGATTGTTTTAGTAGCTTAACATTATGTGTTACGAATACAATACTTTAAGTCTTTAATACATCACTTTAAGTCTTTAATAGTTACTAATACATGTTTTTTTATGTACTAGTGCAAAGAGTATGACATTTGGTATACAATGGGGGACCGTGTTGATATAGCATGGCAACATGGAGTCCCGATGTCGGAGAATAAAAAGAAGTCCAAGTGTAACTATTGTCGAAAGTTGCTATCTGGAGGAGCCACAAGATTAAAACAACATTTGGTTGATACAGGTAATGACGTTGCCTCATGCAGAAATGTTCCGAGCTGAGTAAAAGTGGCTATAGCCCAACACTTGAGTGGAGGACGAGCAAAGAAAGCTGAGAGGGAAAGACAACAAATAGAGTTTGGTGAGGCAGTGTTAGAGAGGCTTGGTGTAGAGATCCATGGAGGAGATGATACTGAATTTAGGCCTACACCTGATAAGTTTGAATCAGAGGCTGAGTGGAGAATTTACTAGCAGACTTTGTAAGAGAATAGACAAAGTTTGCATTATGAGAATATGAGAAGATATGAGCAGCCAAGAGGAGCTAGTGTATTTAGCTCAGCTACACCAGTGCAACAAGATGAGAGGAGGAAAAGCACTGGCACAAGACAGAACCCACGGCCCCCAACCCGACCATAAGCACATTCCCCAAATCCCATTTTTGAGCAGGATCCATCTACTTTTAGGCGACAAGATGCCTACCAGCCAACCATTCCGCAAGTGTTTGGTGGTAAACAAGAGGAAGCATGGAAAGCCTTAAGCAAGTTCATGTTATACAATGGCATTCCAGTTAATGTAGCACAAGGAACATACTACCATGCATTCCTTGACGCTGCAGGGAGGGATGGCCTAACATGGAAGGGGCCTTCACCACATGAGTTATATAATGTATATTTGCCTCAGGAGGTAGAAGAGCTGAAAGAGTACATTGAGGGTCTGAAGCCAAGGTGGGAGATGTATGGGGTTACCCTTATGGTTGATGGTTGGACTGGACCTACTAGACAGTCCATTATCAATTTCATGGTGAGTTGCAATAGGAAGACAGTATTCTTGAAGTCTGTCGATGCATCGTAGCATATAAAGGATGCATCATACTTGTATAAGGAACTGAAGCTAGTGGTGCATGAGATAGGACCAAAGAACGTTATCCAAATTGTGACGGATAACGCTTCTAACTTTAAAAAAGCTGGAGAGAAGTTGATGAACAAGAAAAGTAAGAGGATCCAGCCCTTTTGGACTCCATGTGCAACACATTCCATTGATTTAATGTTGAAAGACATAGGAAAGAAAACTTTGGTGGCAAGTGTGGTCAATAGGGCAAAACAAGTGACCACTTTTGTATATAACCATGGTTATGCTTTAGCCATGAGGGAAAAATGCAATGGCGATTTAGTAAGGCCTGGTGTCACTCGATTTGCCACCAATTACATTGCATTGAAGGTCTGTGTTTGCAAGTGAACAGTGGTTTAGCTGGTATGGGTCTAATTCAGAAGAAGGGAGAGCAGCACAACATACCATTGCAAGTGACCAATTCTAGAAGGACCTGCATAAAGTTGTTGTCATATTAGAGCCAGTGATGCCAATACTAAGGATGGTTGATACAGAGAAGAAGCCTACCTTGCCCCACATTTATGCTGCCCTTCAGAAGATGAAGGAAATGGTCAGAGCAGCGATACCCCAGAGTGCAAGGTCATACACGAACATCATTGATGCGCGGTGGGAGAAGCACTTGAGTCATCCATTGCATAAAGCTGGTGAGTTTAAGTGTTCAACACTTCAACATACTTTACACTTTATATGTGTTTTTACATTTACATATTCAAACTCAAAAGCATTAAGTCACTAACAAGTTATATTCTTGGTTTCTACTTTACCAGCATACTATCTGAATCCAAAGTATCAGTACTCGCATAATCTTGGGCTAGACACGGAGTTGTTAGTGGCAGTTCAAAATGTTGTTGAGAAGTT